>NW_021821197.1:92182-95373 GCF_901001135.1 Rhinatrema bivittatum | reverse complement strand
TCTTTCGGTCGGGTACTCACGTCAGAGTTCTCTATTCATGCGCTCTTTTTCTGTTTTTTCCCTTTACAGAACTAAGGAAAAAGTCTTAAAAGTTTCCATCTTTAATTCACAGTTTGGGTCTACTGCTGACTTGAGGTATTATTGTGTTGGGCTGGGGGTCAGCGTCCCGACCTCTCACCTCCGCCGCTCCAGCCGAGTCCGTTCCTGTCATACCATGTCTTTAGTCCCACACGGGGGCTTATTCACATGCTGTTACCCTGCATTGCGGTTTCTTAATTTTAGCAAAATATATAACTTTACTGTTTTGCCGTAGTCGGGGGATTTCCTCTCTCTTGACCTCTTCTTTAGGCATTTGGGACACACCAATGTGTTTCCTTCTCGCAGCATGTAATCCCTTAGTTTATTCATTCTTTCTGACATGCAGATACCAGATGGGCGCATGTGAATTCACTGTCTGCTAAGAAGAAATACCTTATCTTTTAAGGCTAATTCCATATGCCACTGATTCAACCCCCTTTCCTGATGATCCCATTTGTTAAATGTCTAAACTCTTTTGTCATTGAATATTGGACTGTCTCAGGATTTCTTTTCCCCTGCCCTCCTCCCTTTTCCCCTTTTCTCTCTCTCCCCCTTCCCTCCCCCCCTCCGCTCCCCTTACATCACTCATTTAGTATATTTGGTCTGACTCCTTTAATCTATAATCCCTATCTTTGCACCGTTTCTACCGCTTCCTTGTTTGATATCCCTGTTTAATTCTCTTCTTCTCTGTCACTACCCTTCTTTTGTTCTTTCCATTGTTGTTTCCCTCCTGGTTTCTCCCTCCTTTGTTTATAGAATTACCTTGTAGTTTTGCATTTGAATCATGTCTTCACCTGTTGCGGTCCCGGTCGCTAGACTCGCAACTGGGTCCTTACCTTCCTCTCTCGCGTGAGGGAGACTGTTTTAAAGATTCAACTGCAAGAAGTTCCGGCCCGCCTCCTTGATGATGTCAGATGCCAGCAAAGAATTTAAGCCTGGCATCTGCTAAGGAGGTTGCTTAGCAACGCGGTTCTCTCCTTGGAGGCACCAGTTGTTGTGTTTCGGGTCCTGCTGTGATTCTGATCCTGGTCCTGCTGTGTTCCTGATCCTGGTTCTGCTGTTCCTGATCCTGCTCATCTTCTGGATTCTTCTCGGTTTGTCTCCTTGGTTCCTGATCCCGGTTCACCTCTGATACTCCGTGTCTGTCGCCTGTCTCGACTTCTGCTCCATCCTTGCTTTGGTCTCGCTGCAGCCGCCTATGTCCCAGCGGTCCGGATCCTCAAGGGCTCCTCCAGGGAGGATCTCGGATCTCCAGGGTGAAAATTCCATCTTCTCTTCAGGACTCGCTTATGCCGCCTAAGTCCCAGCAGTGCGGATCCTCAAGGGCTCCTCCCGGGGGGGATCTCGGATCTCCAGGGTGAAGATTCTATCTTCTCTTCAGGATTCGCTACTGCCTTCTAAGTCCCAACGGTCTGGGTCCTTACGGGCTCCTCCCAGGGGGATCTCGGATCTGCAGGGTGAAGATTCTGTTCCTGTGTTCATCTTAGTACCACCTCCTGGCCTGTCCCATCTCCGCGGAGCTCTCTCTTCCAACCATCTTCCTCCACCAGGTCGGCCCAAGGGTCCACTGTCCAGTCCACAACAGTTTGCAACATGGCCTGCCTGTACAATATCGTTTTTTTATATCTCATTATTTTATAGGGATGTGCAGAGGGACCGCATATGTTACATTTGGTATTCATATTCATGGGGGGGGGGGGGCAGATACGTTGCATTCATGCGTTCCATTCTTATTCGTTTCCCGGCTAAAATTTAATTAACTCCAACCCCCCACCCTCCTGACCCCCCCCCCCAAGACTTGCTAAAACTCTCTGGTGGTTCAGCGGGGGTCCGGAAGCCATCTACTGCACTCACACCATCGGCTGCCGGTAGTCAAAATGGCACCGATAGCCTTTGACCTTACTATGTAACAGGGGCTACCGGTGCTATTGGTTGGCCCCTGTCACATGGTAGGAGCAATGGACGGCCGATGCCATCTTGTGCTCCTACCATGTGACAGGGGCTGACCAATGGCACCAGTAGCCCCTGTGACATAGTAAGGGCAAAGGCTATTGGCATCATTTTGAATACTGGCAGCTGACAGCCCAAGTGCAGGAGATGGCTCCAGGACCACCAGGGAATTTTGGCAAGTCTTGGGGAGGTCAGGAGTCCCCCCAAAGACTTGCCAAAAGTCCCTGGTGGTCCAACGTGGATCCTGGAGCCATCTCCTGCACTCGGGCTGTCAGCTGCCAGTATTCAAAATGGCGCCGATAGCCTTTGCCCTTACTATGTCACAGGGGCTACTGGTGCCATTGGTCGGCCCCTGTGACATAGTAAGGGTAAAGGCTATTGTCGCCATTTTGATTACTGGCAGCCAACGTCCCAAGTGCAGGAGATTGCTTCTGGACCCCCGCTGGACCACCAGGGAGTTTTGGCAAGTCTTGGGGGGGGGTGTCAGGAGGGTGGGGTTGTAGTTAATTAAATTTTAGCCGGGAACGAATAAGAATGGAATGCATGAATGCAACGTATCTGCCCCCCCCCCCCCCCATGAATATGAATACCAAATGTAACATATGCGGGTCCAATCCCTGTCTCTGACAGCCTGGATGTTGAAAGGTTAATTCTACAACCCCTCAACCTTTCTGCGAATGTCTCCCAAGTCCTAGTAGCTTCGCGAAAGCCTTTATGCGGAAGTCATACCGGTTGAAATGGGAGAGGTTCTCTGCGTGATGTTCGCAAGAAACTCTAGACCCCTTCTCTTGCCCCATTGCAAAACTTCTGGACTACCTTTGGCACCTCTCAGAGTCTGGTCTCCAAACTTCCTCCATCAGGGTACACCTGAATGCCATAGCCGCTTACCATTGATTAATAGGGGATGCCTCGGTTTCAGCGCAACTCCTTGTGGGGCACTTCCTAAGAGGCTTACTACAGCTGAAGCCTCCACTATTCCCCCAGTTGCGGCCTGGGACCTCAACATTGTACTGGCACAGCTCATGCTGCCTCCGTTTGAGCCCCTGCATTCCTGCAAGTTAAGACAACTCACTTAGAAAGTTATTTTCCTAGTGACAATTACATTCGCTCGCAGAGTCAGTGAGCTGCAGCTCTAGTAACCTACTCGCCTTAACATGAAGTTC
>NW_021821197.1:0-92082 GCF_901001135.1 Rhinatrema bivittatum | reverse complement strand
TACAAGTGCAGGAGGCCCTAGGAGGCCTAGGATTGGATGGGAGCCATGGGAAGGTGGATATAAGGGGAGGAGTGAGGGACTGAAATTCTTCTAAGCACAAAGATGAGCAGGATCTGGGGGTAATTGATTCTAATGGCCAAACAGGTAGATAAGGCAGGCAATGGCAAAAGCCAGGAAAATTTTGGGTGCATAGCAGTGTTGCCAACCTCGCTTATTTCCCGCGAGTTTGGGCTTGATTTTATAGTGATTCTTTTTTTTTTTTTTTAATTTGCGTGTTGCCTTAATTGAGCTTTTTTTCTCCAACTTGCATTTTTTTTGGGCTCGGTGGACGGGAATTGTGGCTTGCTGTTCCTGTGATTGGCGGCTGCTGCCAATAGCAGTGGTATAGCTATGGGTGCACCTGGGTGGGCCATAGCCCACCCACTTTTCATTCAGGCTTATATCAAGTAGTCTCAGGGCACTGGGGTAGCCAATCAGCAGTCTGGGCACTCAGGCAGGATTCCCAGCAGCAGAGGACTGTGCCAAGGTCAGAGTTGCAGATGAAGAAAGCTGCCATGAGGCCAGGCTGCACCGCCGAAGAAGAGTCTGGGCGGAGGAGGCATGTTTTCGGCAGCCCAGCAGAGCTGCCATATGTCAGAGGAGCATATGGGCAGACCCACCACAGCAGAATCAACCTGGCTGGCAGGAGCAAGCAACGGTGTCAGTTGACCAAGTCAGGCAGGTCTGGTGCGGTACTCTGACTGCCTTGTGCCCCAATTTTCTGAACCTCGAGAGGAAGGAAGCTTTTATGCTGCATGGCAGGCTGAACGCTGAAGAGAATGAAGCACTCTCTGGTAACAGTCAAAAAGAAGAGGAACCTGGAGGAGGAGAAATGAGTGTGAAGTGGGCTGGAGCTGTGCTGGGAGGGAGAATGAAAGTAAAGGGCCGGAGAATGCTTGGAGGGGGTGGGGAGGAGGAAATAGTGTGAGGGGGCCAGAGATGTCCATGGAGGATGGGGAGGAGGAATGAGTGTGAGGGGGCTGGAGACTTGCTATTAACGCAAGTCCAAGCTTACGGGAAATAAACGAGGTTGGCAACACTGGTAGAGGTTAAAAATAATGGCCCATGGTAACCTGTGATTGTGTTTTTTGTTTGTTCCACACCACTTTGGATTTCAAATATTTGTCTCTCTTTTTTTTTTATTTCTTCTCCTATCAGAAGACAACCTTTGTTAGAAAGCCTGTCCATACCTGCTGTTCCTGTCATTGGCTGCTACTCTTCTGAATGGTTTTGATCTACTACGGTTAAACTGGGCTAACTACGGTAAAAGGTATTGCAAAGCATGGGAAGAGGAACGTGAACTAAAGTGTGGATTCAACCTGTTGTCGGCAATGACAGTAAGGCTATGTGCAAATTTTGTAAATGCAAAATTCGTGCACATCATGCAGACCTCCTACAACATGCAAAATGGAGAAACATGCAAAATGGAGAAACAGACCTCCTACAACATGCTAAAGGAGAAACATGCAAAAGACACCATTCTCTGGAACCTTGATAAAAACAACCCGGCTTACATCCTCCTTGATCTATCAGCCGCGTTTGACACGGGTGAACCACGCAATACTCATGGACAGACTAGCTGACATCGGAATCAAAGGCACGGCTCTTAGCTGGTTCAAGTATTTCTTACACAACAGACTCTACAAGGTCAAAGTCAATAATAATGAATCACACCCAGTCTGCGCCTCTCTGGGAGTCCCCCAAGGCTCATCCTTATCCCCCACCCTTTTCAACATTTATCTTCTACCGCTCTGCCAGCTCCTCTCTAAGCTAAAACTAACACACTACATCTATGCAGATGATGTGCAAATATTCCTACCAATCACCGTTTCTCTACAAAATACCCTCCTCCACTTCCAAAATTATCGTGCAGTTCTCCAGGCAATCATCTTCTCAAAAATCGACTACTGTAATTCTCTTCTACTCGGCCTCCCGACTAATACCATTAAACCCTTACAAATGCTCCAAAACGCATCAGCCAGGATTCTGACTAAGACCAACAAAAGAGAACATATTACACCCGTCTTGAAGAACCTACACTGGCTCCCAATTAAGTATAGAATCACTTACAAAGTGTTGACTATCATACACAAATCCATGCACAACCTCATCCCTCTGGACCTCAATATACCTTTTCGATTTCACATACCATCCAGACCGGTAAGAGCAGCCTAGAGAGACTCTCTCTTCACTCCACCCATCAAAACCTCTCTAAACAAACGAGCTCTATCAACAGCGGGCCCCACAGAATGGAACTCTTTATCGCCAGAACTAAGGACAAGAACAATGCCCGAACACTTTAAAAAAGAGACTCAAAACCTGGTTATTCGAGCAAGCATTTAACGACAAGTAATTACTCTTACCTTACTTTACCATCTGTCAGACTACCCACTAGTTTATCGATCAGATTATATATTAGATTAACACTCCAACTCTATATTCCTCATCACAAATAAATGATCCATAGTCCCTATAATTTATCAACCTAATTCTCACCCAGAGCTACAGCCAATCTTTCAAAAGAATCACAGTATTACTATTATTTTATAAGTTGTGGTTTTATTACCCTGTTCACTCTTATCCGAGTTACTCCCCTGTTTTAATGTAATTGCATTCTTACATGCTTGTTATTGTTATAATGTAAACTGAAATGATATGTAACTTTGCTACATGAATTGCGGTATATAAAAATGTTAAATAAATAAATAAATAAATACAATATTTGGCTCCTTTTTTGTCTATGTGACTCACAGATATTGGTGTTATTGCAGTAAAACAAAACAAAACCATCCAACAGCAGGAACTGAAGTACGCTTGTTTTGTAGCCTGTCATTGTGCAGAATCTACTGTTGATCACCTATGCAAGTTGACAGCTGTGGTGCATAACAAAGATATTAGTCATCAAAGAACTAAGTGTAGAGCTTTAATTTGCAATTTGATTGCATCCTGTTTACATGAAGAACTTGTAGATGACATCACCGTGTCATTCTCATTGATTATTGATGTAAGCACAGACATAAGTTCGACAAAGCAACTGTGTGTTATTGTGAGATCTTCAGCACAGCTTTAAACAGAATTGTTTCTACATTCCTTGGCCTAATTGATTTGCAGGGCGAAACAGCCGATGATATTACCTCATCTGTGCTAGAGTTTCTAAAGCACTAAACATGATTTCAGCAACTTTATTGGAATAGGAACTGATGAATGCAACGTTATGATTGGCTAATACAACTTGGTGTACACCAACCTGAGACAAGTAAATGCTGATTTATGGCTGGTTAAGTGCATGTATCACTGACTAGCTGTGTGCGAGCAAAGCTGTTGAACAACTGCCCCAGCATTTAGAGTTTTTAGATGGACGATGAAGGTCTTGGTTTTCTCACTGTGACCAGTGACAGAGAAATTACACAAATTACACAAATTTGTACAGGACAATAAATGATGGATAGGATCATCTTAGACTTTTCAGCTGAAAAACACCAGATGGTTATCCATGTATAATTGCTGTGAATGTGTTCTGTCTCAGTGGGATGAATTAAAACTTCAATTTAACATGTGCAAAGTCAAGGCGAGATGTTACGATGCTGAAATTTTGTCAAGCATGTACAAGAATCTTGTCAATAATTTATACCTGCATTTTTCACATCAATATTGCAACAGTTTCACAGAATTAACAAACTTTAAATACCCAGGCAAGTGACATCATCAGGAGATGCCGGGGATGTTGGTTCCTGCTGTGGGCTCTACAAGGTTCAGCGCATGCTGTGCCTGCACACCTAGAAGCAGACCCCGACAGTCTTGGTGGCAGTGTTTCCTGGCTGCCTGGAGAGACAGTGTTCCGCTGGGTGGCGCTGGGTAAGTAAGCCAGCTTGTGGACTGGTCCGAGAGCCACCAAATGTAACATATCCATTTGGAGCTGCCAAAACCCATTATGATTGTGTCCCGAAAGCAGAATCAGGTGACATCATTGCACTTCATAGCTGCTCATCAGGATGCAATCCTGCTGCACACAGTGCTACAGTTCTGGTATGCTAAAATACAGTTTTCCATGACCTTCACATCTGAAATCTTGAGTGAAATAATGATCCTTTCGAACTGATACACCATATTTTTACATGCAGGGAAAACTCAAAACCAACTTTAGAAAAATAATAATAATGAAAATATATAGCCTGCCTTAGCTGTAATAACATATCAGCAATGCCTGTTTTTATGCTTACAAAGCTACTTTCCCCATATAATTAGTAATTACAATATAAGAGTGAAGAGAATGGACTCTAAGGGGCAGATTTTAAAAGCCCTGCTCGCGTAAATCCGCCCGGATTTACGCGAGCAGGGCCTTGCGTGCGCGGCGCCCTGGGACTCGCGTAAGTCCCGGGGTTTTTTGTCGGGGGCGTGTCGGGGGCATGTCGGGGGCGGGGCCGATCGACGCAGCGTTTTGGGGGTGGGACGCGGCGTTTCGGGGGCAGGCCCGGGGGTGTGGTTTCGGCCCGGGGCGGTCTGGGGGTGTGGCCGCGCCCTCCGGAACCGCCCCCGGGTCACGTCTCGGTGCGCCAGCAGATCGCTGGCGCGCGTGGATTTACTTCTCCCTCCGGGAGGCGTAAATCCGTGGACAAAGGTAGGGGGGGGGTTTATATAGGGCCAGGGGGGTGGGTTAGGTAGAGGAAGGGAGGGGAAGGTGAGGGGAGGGCGAAAGAGAGTTCCCTCTGAGGCCGCTCCGATTTCGGAGCGGCCTCGGAGGGAACAGAGGCAGGCTGCGCGGCTCGGCGCGCGCCGGCTGCCCAAAATCGGCAGCTTTGCGCGCGCCGATCCTGGATTTTAGAAGATACGCGCGGCTACGTGTATCTACTAAAATCCAGCGGATTTTTGTTTAGCGACTGGTGCGCCAACAAAAGTACGCAAACGCGCATTTTTTTTAAATCTACCCCTAAGTGATTTTCTCAAAATTGAGAGCTAGAAAGGGGAATATGGTCAAAGCTCCCACAGTTTTCTATTCTAACCACTAATGTATACTGCTATATTTTAATATAGTCTTTAGAAGAGGAATACTTAAAAAATTAGCAAGCATAAAGGGGTAGATTTTAAAAGGGTTACGCGCATAACTTATGTGCGTAACCCTTTAAAACCCCCCTATGCGCCGAGCCTATTTTGCATAGGCTCGGCGGCTCGCAAGCCCTGGGACGCGCATAAGTCCCGGGGCTTTGCTAGTGGGGTGTGTTGGGGGGCGTGTGGGGGGGGGTGTGACATTCGGGGCATTCAGGGGGGCATGGTTCCGGCCTGGGAGCATTTTGGGGGCATGGCTGAGGCCTCTGAAATTGTTCCCGGGCCGGGGAATCATGCAGCGGCGGCGGCCGACCAGCAGGCGTAACTTTCGCGATAAAGGTAGGGGGGTGTAGATAGGGCTGGGGGATGGGTTAGGTAGGGGAAGGGAGGGGAAGGTTGGGGGAGGCCGAAGGAAAGTTCCCTCCGAGGATGCTCCAATGTCAGAGCGGCCTCGGAGGGAACGGTCAGCGCGCGCAGGGCTCGGCGTGCACAATTGTGCACCCCCTTGCGCGCACCAACCCCGGATTTTAAATATACGTGCGGCTATGCGCGTATCTTATAAAATCGGGTGTACTTTTGTTTGCGCCTGGTGCGCGAACAAAAGTACGCATGGGCATACTTTTCTAAAATCTACCTCAAAACTTTTAGTTTACTTATAACAGGCTCAGTAAGTTTCTGTAGCTCATTGTCTCCAGTGTACACCATTATATATGAAATTATATAATTTGTCCAGCTGGAGAATACAGGTGGCAAGCAATTCATGTGAGGCTGATATTCAGTGCTACTTACTGTATCTACTTACTGTATCTAGCTAAGTGGTGGTGGTTGAATATTTGGTCCTGTTTAGCGCCTGCCACTTAGCTGGATAAGTACTTATCCAGTTAAGTGGATAGCCAGATAAGTGGTGGGTAGGATATAGGGATTTTGTAGAGGAGCTACTTATCTGGATAAGTTAGACCTACTCATAACAGGTCTAAAGTTAACTGGATAAGATTTATGTGGCTAACTATTGATTTTATGGGAATATTCAGCATCATAGCTTACTGCTGCTGAATATCCCTTGTTAAGGGAGCCCAATAAGTGTTATTGGGCTAACTTACTTAAGGGGATATTTTTGAATATCTACCTTCTTTTACAAGTGTTTTGGGGAAACAACTGTGAGGTCAATAAGGAAAGACAGCACTGTGTTTAAAACAGAGTTTTTCTCATGTTGATGGGAACATTGATTATTGCCCACCTTCACTGTAGGCAAAATTGCAGCATTGCTACAAGGCATTCCTAAGGGCTAGGGAGAAGAGGATAGGGATGGGAAAATGCATGCTATTTTGTATAATTAAAACAGCATGTATTGTTTATGATAGAAAATTATCTGCAGAAAAGTGGGCACAATTCTCTGTGAGAAATTTTTCAGGGGGGCAATAATGAAAGTGTAGCTACTTTACTGTTCAAACTGTTTTACTGGTTTATATTGCAGAAACATAAAATAACATGTAATAATAATGAAAAAAAGTAAAAACAACAAAAGAACATAGCCAATCTAGCTTGGAGAGTTCACATTCTAGGTACATGAAGAGGAATACAAAAGAAAACACATTTTTAGACAATGGCATAGAAGAGAAACTTAAAATGTGAAATAGAAGGAAACCATTTATAAACTGGTGAGATATCATTGGAGAGGATCCCAAATTCTAGAAATTATAAAGTCTCGATCAGTCTTTACGGCTGCTGCAATCTCATATTTATGGGTTAAACATACTGGGCCAGATTTTAAGATTTATGCGCAGACATAGATTTATGCGCGCAACCCGGTATGCACAAATCTATGCCCGATTTTATAGCAAGTGCGTGCAGCTGTATGCATGTTATAAAATCCAGGGTCAGTGCACCCCCTTGCGCACGCTGAGCCGTGCAGCCTTCCTCCATTCCCTCCAAGGCCGCACCAAAATCGGAACGGCCTCGGAGGGAACTTTCCTTTTGCCCCTCCCTTCCCCTACCTAACCGCCCTCCAGCCCTACCTAAAACCCCCCTTACTTTTAACTTAGAAGTTGTGCCTGCCGGCTGACGTCCAGCCTACAATCCCGGGAAAAGCGGCAAATGGCCACTGTGCCTGGAGGCTCTGTCCCTGCCCCCGCCCCCTTTTTCAAGCCCCGGGACATGCGTGCATCACTGGGCCTATGCAAAATAGGCTCGGCGTGCACAGGAGGTGTTTAAAAGGGTTACGCATGTAATATACACGCGTAACCCTTTTAAAATCCGCCCCACTGTATTCCACCAAAACTTCACATTTAAGAAAAACAGTCCTTCCAACAACCCAGAATACATTGACAAGCAAAGATCCTTAGTAGAGGAAAAAGCCTCTACTTAGTATAAAGGCATTGTGATATAAAAACAAATCAGAAATAATAGGAGTCAGCTGGTACCTTACAGATTAACCAATTTATTAAAGCATGAACTTCTGAGAACAGAGTCCACTTCATCAGATGCATTAAGTGTTACACAGGAGATGGGTAAAATATATAGAGAACAGAGAGAAAGCATTAGATTAGGCAGACATGGTTGAGAGAGTGTGTTAATAGCATTATAGTCTAGGCTATTGACAAATAGGATAAGTTTGAAAAGATAGAATAATCTGATACCAGTTAAATACATAGATAGTTGTGGTGAGTCATGAAGCCATTGTCTCTGTTCAGACCTAGGGTGCTGATGTTTTTTGATGTTTCATTTCAGCAGTTTCATGCTGGAGTATTCCTTTGAAGTTCTTTTATAGGAGTATGGCAACCTTAAGGTCAGTCAGAGAATGTCCTAGAAGGATGATATATTTTACTAGTTTCTGAATGATGCTATTTCTGATGTCAGACTCATGTCCATGTATTCTTTCCCTTAGGGTTTGACCTATTTGTCCTATGCAGACAGGTCAATCGCTAAGGAAAAGACAGCTTTTTTTTTTGTTTATCAGATAATGACTAATCCTTTTCCTTTCCAGTTTCCCTCGGAGATACAGAACAAAAAAAAATGACCAGCCTTGTTATTACTGAATAGTAATTAATCTTCCTCATAAAAATTGAATTATTAGTCCTTCTGTTTAGCAGTGCATTATATTGATACTTTCATTTACATAATTCTAACAGCAAAGCAGAGGATATTCATGATTTGGATCGATTTTCTAGCTCTCATATACGAGCTTCCAGAGCCTGTTGTTCCACAGCACTCTGTTTACTGCATTTTGCATTATAGCTGATGACTGCTGGAAGTGGGCCTTAAAAGCATCCCTTTTGATCACATGAGTGAATATGGATATTAAAACAGAAATAATCATCTATTACTTGAGTTACTACTGAATGAAAATGAACATTCTCTAACAGGGAAGGATTAAGACGCCACGTGCCTGGATGGGATTTTTCCATGTCCATACATAGTTCCAGGGAGATACTAGCATGATCAGAAATTAAAATATTACCAATATCATCATGTAAAAGAGAGAAAGCAGAGACTTTGAAATAAAAAAGTAATTAATCCTAGAAGAGGACTGATGTGCGTGCGAGAAAAGGTATAATCACTATCAGTGGGATGACATAATCTCCAGGGACCAGAGAGACCAGGCTTCTGCAGCAGTCCTTTGATCATATTAACAGATCGAGAAAGCAATAGTGTAGTTCACGATTGCCTACTCATGCTCTGATCTAGGGATAGGTAAAGTCACCCCCAATAATAAGGGGAACATCAGCTCATGACAAAACCCTTTTGGAGAATTCTTGGAAAAATACTGGACATTCCAAAGATAGAGCATAGACATTAAGTACTGCAAATCAAATTCTTGGATAAGTAGCTTATTATCAGACCACTATTAAGCAGGATGGCTACCCTACCCTTTTTACCTACAGGGGGGAGAAACAACATTCCTGGACCCATCCACCCACCAATTTAAGAGATTCTTCAAAAATAAATGGGTTTCCTGTATCAGATAGATATCGGACCCAGTCTTTTTTCAAAAACATCAAAACCTAGGTCCACTTTATGGGATGGCTGAGCTCATTTACATTCAGAGAAAAAAGTTTAAGATGATTAGCCATTTAAATAAACATGTAGAGATGTTAGTCCAGAAAATCACCCTCTTGTCTTACATTTCATTTTTCATTTCATTTAATAAAATTTATTAATCGCCTAACACTGAACGGCCTAGGCGATATACATGATAAACATACATAATAATAATAAAAACAGAAACATAAATATTACACTCATGTATATAGGTTTCATAGAAACCATATCAAATTATTCCAAACTAACATTAGGGACTTATCCCTATAAGAATTCACTAAATGACATACCTGAAGTATATCTAACAGGGAGATTCAACAATTAACACTCCATGAGTTCACAATAATATTGTAAAACATAATTATACAATATTAAATGCACGAGTAAGCAAATAGCTCTTGAATGCCATCTTGAATTTTTTAACATCTTCCAGCACACGGATTTCAAAAGGGATGAGGTTCCATTGAACTGGAGCCGTGATGGAAAAAGAAGTTTCTCTAGTATTAAAGAGTCGTGCCTTTCGGACTGTAGGAATTTCTAATAAATTCAATTGTGAAGATCTTAAGGATCTGACAGGTTTGTAAATTCGTAAAAGTGCATTAAACCAAACAGTTGACTCAGACACACGTAGTTTAAACACTATCATACCTATCTTAAATATTATGCTCTCATCAACAGGTAGCCAATTAAGTTTAGCTAAAACAGGAGAAATCCTATCAGAACGTTTGGAAAAGGAAACAACTCTAGCAGCTGAATTCAGAATCAATTGGATCGAATGAATTACAGTCTTAGATAAGCCAATATATAGGCCATTACAGTAGTCAATATGTGGAAATATTATAGCTCACACTACCATCAGAAAATCAGAGTCATACAACAAATGTCGTAAACCTATTAGAAGTCAAAGTTTAAAGAAACCTGATCTGACCAATGATCTAATCTGAGGTTTAAATGAAGGGTAGAGTCAAGCAGAACACCCAAGCTCTTGATAGGGTTGAGAGAGAGAAAAAGACAGATCATCTATTGTAATAGTATCATGTAGAGGTATAACAAGAGGTCTATGGATTAAAAGCATAGTGGTCTTACTGGTGTTTAATAACAACTTGTTCTGTTAGAGCCAACGATTAATCATATTCATACATAATGGTAGTAAATCAACTGTGGAGGACCAACAATTCTTAACTTTTATATAAAACTGTATGTCATCTGCATAGATCTTAAATCCGTCAGAGATGATGGACAACAACTTAGCTATAGGAGCAAGATAAACATTAAATAACATCGCAGAGAGGGCAGAACCCTGAGGTACGCCTGATCTCATTTGTTGCAGAGAGGAGAGTAAATTATTAAATTTGAAGACTTGAGAGCGATCTGAAAGATAGCTCTCAAACCAAGCCAACACTGTTCCTGAAATACCGCATTCCCGCAAACGAAATAGCAAAATTTGATGATCAATCAAATCGAAAGCAGCAGTAATATCGAGCGAAACTAGAATAAACTGTTGCCCACTATCTAGATTTCGTTTAATAGAGTCAACTAGTGATATCAAGAGCAATTCAGTACTGAGTCCTCGAGGATTGCCAAGAGAATAAAAAATGGTGACAAAACATTTTTCAGATACATCAGCGAAAAGAGAAAGGTCCAAAGTGGTATAGTGAAATTGAAAGGTGGTAATGATCAATGTGTGGAGACAGACGAAGAAATGGCAGAAATATTAAACGAATACTTCAGCTCTGTGTTCACTAAAGAAGACCCTGGAGAAGGACCATCTCTACACAACAAGAAACTGGAGGGAAGTGGAATAGATGAAAATCCTTTTACAGTAGAAAATGTGTGGGAAGAGCTAAAGAACCTGAAAGTGGACAAAGCCATGGGGCCTGATGGGATTCATCCAAGGATATTGAGGGAGCTCAGAGATGTTCTGGCGGGTCCGCTGTGTGACCTGTTCAATAGATCCCTAGAAACGGGAGTGGTGCCGAGAGATTGGAGAAGAGCGGTGGTGGTCCCGCTTCACAAGAGTGGGAACAGGGAGGAGGCTGGCAACTACAGGCCGGTTAGCCTCACTTCGGTGGTGGGAAAAGTAATGGAGTCTCTGCTGAAAGAGAGAATAGTGAACTATCTACAGTCCGGAGAATTGATGGACCAGAGGCAACATGGATTCACCAGGGGAAGATCCTGTCAGACAAATCTGATTGACTTTTTTGACTGGGTAACCAAGGAATTGGATCAAGGAAGAGCGCTCGATGTCATATACTTGGATTTCAGCAAAGCTTTTGATACGGTTCCGCACAGGAGACTGGTGAATAAAACGAGAAGCTTGGGAGTGAGTGACAAGGTAGTGACCTGGATTGCAAATTGGTTGACGGACAGAAGACAATGTGTGATGGTAAACGGAACCTTCTCTGAAGAGAGAGCGGTTTTAAGTGGTGTACCGCAAGGATCGGTGTTGGGACCGGTCCTGTTCAATATCTTTGTGAGCGACATTGCAGAGGGATAGAAGGTAAGGTTTGTTTTTTTGCGGATGACTAAGATCTGCAACAGAGTGGACATGCCGGAAGGAGTGGAGAGAATGAGACGGGATCTAAGGAAACTGGAAGAGTGGTCGAAGATATGGCAGCTGAGATTCAATGCCAAGAAGTGCAAAATCATGCATATGGGGAGCGGAAATCCGAATGAACTGTATTCGATGGGGGGGAAAGGCTGACGTGCACAGAGCAGGAGAGGGACCTTGGGGTGATAGTGTCTAATGATATGAAGTCTGTGAAACAATGCGACAAGGCGATAGCAAAAGCCAGAAGAATGCTGGGCTGCATAGAGAGAGGAATATCGAGTAAGAAAAGGGAAGTGATTATTCCCTTGTACAGGTCCTTGGTGAGGCCTCACCTGGAGTACTGTGTTCAGTTCTGGAGACCGTATCTACAAAAAGTCAAAGACATGATGGAAGCGGTACAGAGAAGGGCAACCAGGAAGGTGGAAGATCTTCATCGCATGACGTACGAGGAGAGATTGAAGAATCGAAATATGTACACCCTGGAGGAAAGGAGGAGCAGAGGTGATATGATACAGACTTTCAGATACTTGAAAGGTTTTAATGATCCAAAGGCAACGACAAACCTTTACCATAAGAAAAAAATCAGCAGAACCAGGGGTCACGATTTGAAGCTCCAGGGAGGAAGATTCAGAACCAATGTCAGGAAGTATTTCTTCACGGACAGGGTGGTGGATGCCTGGAATGCCCTTCCGGAGGAAGTGGTGAAGACCAGAACTGTGAAGGACTTCAAAGGGGCGTGGGATAAACACTGTGGATCCATAAAGTCAAGAGGCCGCCAATGAAGAGTAGGTGACTCGCCAGAATGATGGCTACTGCCTGGAGACAATACCCTTATTCAATAAACATACACATGGTTACTGTGACTCCAACATCACTCTAAGCTTCAACAGCAAGAGGAAATGTGGAAAAAAGGATTTGCACTCACAAAGACGGGAGTAGCTGGCTTGTTACGGCGGTTACTACCCCAAACCAAATATCCAAATTACTACCTCCACCTTCCTCTATTCCTGATGCCTTTCAACTAGCTTGATCACTCCATTCTTATACTTCACTTTCAATGCATATCCAGCATAGTTCTCTGCTTCAACAGCAGGGGAGAAGAAAAACTGTTACTTCACACATCCAGCAGAGCTCTCTGCTTAAACGGCAGGGGAGAAGAAAAACTGATACTTCACGCATATCCAGCATAACTTCAACGGCAGGGGAAAAGAAAAAAGGATTCACACTCACAAAGCGGGGAGTAGCTGGCTTGTTACGGCGGTTACTACCCCAAACCAAATGTGCCTGATACTTCACTTTCGATGCATATCCAGCATAGCTCTCTGCTTCAACGGCAGGGGAAAAGAAAAACTGATACTTCACGCATATCCAGCATAACTTCAACGGCAGGGGAGAAGAAAAAAGGATTCACACTCACAAAGCGGGGGAGTAGCTGGCTTGTTACGACGGTTACTACCCCAAACCAAATGTGCCTGATACTTCACTTTCGATGCATATCCAGCATAGCTCTCTGCTTCAACGGCAGGGGAGAAGAAAAAAACTGATACCTCACGCATATCCAGCATAGCTCCCTGCTTCAATGGCAGGGGAGAAGATAAACAACCAATAAGGGCTGTATAACATAATCTGGGTAAAAACAAATAAGCATGGGTGTAGCTTGCTTATTGCGGCGGTTACTACCCCTACTACCTCTAACTAATCAAGCTAGATATTTCACTTGGATGCAGCTCCATCACCGCTCTCTACATTAATGGGGGGGGTGGAAGGGAATTAGAACCAAGAGCTAAGAGAAACAGATAAGTATGAGAGAAAAAATGAGGGAAGCTTGCTGGGCAGACTGGATGGGCCATTTGGTCTTCTTCTGCCGTCATTTCTATGTTTCTATGTTTCTATGAAAACCAAATTGGTGAGGACTTAAGATTTCGTTCTTCTCCAAAAAATTAGTTAGTTGGACTAAAACAATGCCTTCGATTACCTTAGCTGCAAGGGGAAGCGATGAGATCGGTCGATAATTTGCTAAAATGCCAGGGTCTAGAGAAGATCTTTTTAAAAGAGGCTTAACTATGGCAGATTTATCATAGTTGGCAGAATCCCAGTACTAAGTGAATTATTTATCACCTTCACAAAGACATACAAATGCCTGAAAGTAGATACATTTAAAAGAAACCTCAAGATTTATACATGTACCAATACCAAAAACAAACTCCAAGAAAAAACTAAAGAAAAAATAACTAGTAGCCTATTGAAGGCTGCAACCATTGGCAGCAACAGATGGGTAGAAAGAAATAGCCTGCAAAATCAAGCTACAGCAAAGAAAGAGTAAGCAATGATCATGTGCCCTGTAGCTATAGCATACATAGGAAACAAAGTAAGACATGTTTAAACACAAGAGGTTTGTCATTAAATCCAGTGTCTAAGATGCAGTCTAAACAAGCATAGCAAAATCTTCAGAACAACAAAATTGATGAATCTGCAAGTGGAGGATAATATTGTGATGCAATGGTTCCAAAAATAAAAAGGATCAAATGTTTCACGCTCACCACAATTCAAAAATATCAGCGAATTAGGAGTTCAATAGAAAAAAAAACCCAACAAAAACAACAAACAAGAACAGAAACTCCAGCATTAGGATCATTGCCTACTTATAACACTTTCTGACTACCTGATCAAAAGTTTAGACAAAGGACTATCCCATCTGCTAATAATCTTAGACATATCGGCTGCATTTGATACAGTCAGCCATCAGATACTCCTCAAACGTCTTGATGAGATTGGAATTACTGGCACAGCCCACAAATGGTTCACTTCATACCTCAGCAATAGGAATTATAAAGTCAAATTAGGCAACATGAATCTAAGGAAATTCCCCTTGCTCATGGAGTCCCCCAAGGCTCCTCCCTGTCTTCCACGCTATTTAATATTTACCTGTTACCCCTTTGCCAGCTCCTGTTCAACCTTAAGATGCCGCACTATCTGTACACTGATGATGTACAAATTCTAATTCCTATCACTGATTCCATACCAAAAGCCCTTGATATCTGGCATACCACACTCAACGCAATCAACAATCTACTTAATTCTATACAACGTGCTCTTAATACTACAAAAACTGAAATGGTTATAACTTCTCCCACACCTTCCTGTACTACGCCGACAATGCCTATCACATTACCCCACACCCAATTTTCCTACCAATTACGTGATTTAGGAGTCATACTAGATGACCACATGACATTCAAAAAATATATCAATACAATTCTGAAAGAATGTTTTTTCAAGATCCACACAATTAAAAAATTAAAACCTTTACTACATTTTGTTGATTTCCGCACCGTACTCCAAGCCATGGTATTTTCTAAAATTGACTACTGTAATGCGCTGCTATTAGGACTACCTAAAAATGCCATCAATCCGTTACAAATTCTACAGAACACTGCCGCGCGCATCCTCACCAACACTACTTCAAAGGAGCATATTACACCTATCCTTAAACGATTACATTGGCTACCCATTCACTTTCGTATTCAATATAAGGTTTTAACCCTCATACACAAAGCCCTCCATAAATCCGAAATGAACTGGTTCTCTAACGCCTTACAATTTCAGATTTCTAACAGGCCGATCAGAAACCCATACATGGCTACCTTGCAAACCCCTTCACCTCAACTCTATAAATATTCATCCACTAAGGCCCGCGCCCTGTCACTAGCTGGCCCTACCTTATGGAACTCTATGCCCACCAAACTACGACTTGAACAGTCCCCGAAGATTTTCAAAAAAAATCTCAAGACATGGCTATTTACTAAAGCCTACACATGATCCCTCTGCTACTGCTCACCTCATTCTATCCATCCTTACAAGCACATTAAACATTATCCCTCTCGTTCTGACCTTCCCATGATTCAACATCTCTAAATTACCTCGGCACGTCCAATCCTCTCCTTCCTCCCCCCCTCTCTCCCCTTGCCTTTCCTCCCCCTCCCACTACTCTCTTCCCTCTAATCTTAGTTTTTGCCGTTCAAATTACTAGTTACTCTCACTGCTAGTTATCTATGCATTAGTTCTTAATTTTCTATTATCTTATTATATGTACAATGTTACGCCTTCTCAGTTATTTTTATACTAGTTCATAATTATTTACTACCTTGTTCTATGTACAACGCTTCTGACATATTGTTTTTGTTACCTGTAACCGACGCGATATCCTAGGATGAACGACGGTATCTAAAAACCAATAAATAAATAGGATCACCAATATTCAACAGGGTATATAATATGCATCTCTAATGTTGAAATAAAATATGAAAAGTAACCACCGTATATCCATACCAGCAGGAGAATGTTCATTTAGGAACCTACGCAGCTCGGCAGGGTCTGTAAAATTCCTAGAAATATTATTTAAAGTCACAACGCATTGGTGCCAGATTGAAATCTTTAGAATCTGGCTCCAAGTGATCGTAGCTGCGGGAGCAAGGTCAGAAATTGTTTGCAACACGCTGCTGCAGATTTTGCCAAATCAGCAACTATAAGCATTTATGACCCTGCAAGACATGTCACTTGTCCTTGTAGAATGGTGAGGGCTTGTGTTGGACTGTGTACTGCAAGACTTTAAAAATAAAAAGGCTTAGGATATTTCGTAGAATGTGATAAAGGGACAGAGATCTGGTGCGCACATTTCACTTTGAACGGCCTTTGAAAAGTGATAGTAGCTGGGGAATAAAATCATCTATTAACTTGATTGGGTCCTGGCGCCTTCCAGTAGGTCAAGCAAGCATACATTGTTCCTCCTGCTTAGCTTCTTCCAGGTCGCGTTTCAAGTCAGCTAAGAGTGTGAGGTTCTGCTTTGCCCCAAGCAATTCATCACCCAAATGAGAAACTCTGTTCTCCATCTCTTCTGCTCTTTGATGGAAGGACAGTTGTGTAAATATTCCAAACAATTCTTGTTTAAAAGTTTGGACTGCATCATTGCTAGCTTTGAGCATTTCCTTCAAGGGAAGAAGTTCAGCCATCATAAGGGCGAACAGCTCGGCAGCAAAGGGTCAGATTTTGAACTTTTTGCGCTGCTGGAAATTGAAAACACAGCATCCATTTTACGTTGCTTGCTTTCAGACATGGCTGATGCTGCAGGGATAGGAAAATTTTCCAAATTTTCCGACCAATGATAAGGTAAACAAGGCCTTAATCCAAAAATAATAGCTAGAGCTCAGATTCTATGCTGCCATCTTGGTCGGTACCTTAGCCACACCCCCTAAGTGCAGTTTCTTTGATTACTGTTAAAATTGTTCCTGAGTTGTTGAAGATCATGGGTAGATTTAATTTTTACCCCTATATATGTAGATCAATATAAATGCATATATAGATATAGATCGGTAGGTAAATATATAGAGAAATAAAAGCTATATATAATAAAGATCTGTAATATATAATAGAAGAGAGAGTACAAGATTGTGAGAAGTATCTAAGTCTTAATATCTCTTTTGTAACATCTGTTACCACTCAGCATGGAAAGAGCAGTAGAAGAAGATGTTCTAGTCTGGAAACCTGAGACAAGGAAATGCCAGAGCAGTACAGGAAATACAGCAATTAATTATTCAGCTTTAAGTGTCATAAACTTTAGAATAGCATTTTAAAATATATTGATCTCATTTACTTTCAATTTTACGCTGTCCTCTACCTGCCCTGGCTGCTAATTCCTCTAATGTAATTTTGAAATTGTGAGCAGAGATAAACACACTGATTTGTATCTGCTTTGATAAATGAATGCCTTTACAAATTTTTTACAACTAAGAAAGGTTATTTACTTAAAAGAGATTTTCTGTGTGTAGAAAGGTCAGACTTTTTTTTTTTACATTGTAGTAAAATTACCTTCTGGCAAATCTTCCAAGACATTTTCTCTCTCCTTGCAGTGTAGACAAGCATGTGTAGGCAGAGGAGGAATCTGGAGAAATCTAATAAGCATCAATCAAATCCCGGCTCGGTCTAGCTCAGTTTGTGGGTCTTGAAACTAGTCAGCAGATCTTCTGAAATGAAAGAAAAGACAGGACTTCTGAACAAGAAATCAATGTCTAAGATCTTTAAAACTGTCCATGAGCAAAGTTGTAATGACAAAGTGAAAGTCCTTGAGGGGTGATGCTAGTAGACTTTTTGTGGCCATTCATTGACCCGTAAGAATTCACAGCTGAAGTATTAAAGATATTTGGCATATAGGAAGCTACTGGTCAGTGCAGAGCTAAAGGTGAACATTTGACACCCTAAAAGGTGAATTTTAAAAGCCAGGCGTGCAGCAAATTGGGAGATGCGCACGCGTGTAGGGCTTACATGCTCCCGCCATATTTTAAAAGTTACCCAGATGTACGTGACTCACTCAGATTCAAAAAAGTGTGTAGACTAGCCATTTCAGGCCATTTCAGCCAAGAGAAGTTCATGTTAATACATGTGCCGGGTGCATGCCTAGCTCCAGTGCAGTAATTTTACTTCTGCTGTTGATAAAGTGTAAGTCTAAATAAATCAGTTCCAGGCATTGCAGAAGGGTTTAACGGGTCTGGCTTAGCTGTGGGGAAGGACCCAAAAAGCAGAAAAGGAAGGCGATCTATAAAGCCGTCAGGATGAACAAAAAGAGATAGATGCCTGTAGTCTTATACAAATCCTTTATTGAAGTGGAGACACAAGGTAGCCCAACTCTGGCTGAGTTTCGCCGTTTCAAAACGGCTGCCTCAGGGGCTTACATATATCGTCTTGAGTTCCCAGTTTTTTATTCACACAAAAAATGTGTAAGATGATCATATAATTGAATACTGGATCTCCACTTGAGAGGTCAAACATTGAATGTTTGACCTCTCAAGTGGAGATCCGGTTTTGAATGCGCCTAAAGATTCAATACTGTTGTGGATCATATATTCAATTATATGATCATCTTACACATTTTTTGTGTGAATAAAAAACTGGAACTCGAGACAATATATGTAAGCCCCTGAGGCAGCCGTTTTGAACGTCGAAACTCGGCCAGAGTTGGGCTACCTTGTGTCTCCACTTCAATAAAGGATTTCTCTTAGCTGTGGGGAATGCAGGTTATTAAACCAGAGGGTCTTTAGGACCTGGTAGATGAACTGGTGAAACTGGTCATGGTGTGGATGCACGCTGGTTTTAAAATTCCCTGACTTATGGGGCCGAAACCCAATTTACGCGGCTGGGTGTACACAAGCTTAAAATTGGGTGCACTCATATACATGCCCAAGCTATTTATAAATGGCACTTGCATGTCCATGAAAGTTATAAAATTCCCGTGTCCCCTGGGTGTGCACTGACTTAGCTCGTGTATGCGCACCTGTGCGCCCCTTGGATAGTCACCAACCCAGGATGCAAATGCTTGCTAGGGTACAAAAAATACAGATCACCACTGGAAAAACATTCATTGTTATTATTTTTGAACTATTTGAAGTTAGTCAAGCGATATTTCAAAGGGAGTTTATGAGTCTCTCATCATCAGTGTACATCCTTATTGATGAGTCCAAGATGTGTCTCATATAAGGCACTGCCATGACATAAAGACTGTTACTCTGAATATAGGAAATGGGTTTCTCAAAGTAAGTAAAAAACAAGTAAGGACCATTTTCAATAGACCATGAAAGGATAAAGTCTGCAAGTAAAGGTACCTGCAGACTTTAGGCCCAAATTGTAAGGCAGATTTATGCATATAAGTACATTTAAAAAATCTGAGGGTTGTTCTGGGAATGCGTGGAGTCATAAAGGAGGAAGTTACATCTGCCTAGGAACAGGTACAATTTACCACATGGGACTTTTTTTTTTAATTATTCTTTCTTTTAATTTTCAAACAATTTCCAAGTATATACACCTTGTACAGTAAAGTAGATAAAGGTACACAGAAAATAATTAATAATAAACCAAAAAAAAAAATTCTTCCAATATCAGGAATAAATCTTATGATTCCATTATCAAAATTATAAGAAAACTGAGGGGGGACAGAATAAGAGCATACTATTTAAGCAATAATGATATATCTAAAGAAAATATGGCCACATACAGCAAGTCGTGCTAGGCGTAACTTAACTTTCTAAAGCCGGGCTGGCAACTGAGGCTATTTGGGATCTTGCCTCCAAAAAGGCTCTTAACTGGTCTGGTTCATAGAAAAGGTAATGAACATTGAAATATTTGATTAAACATTTGCAAGGATATTTTAATATACAGGTTGCCCGTAGTTGAAGGACCTCCGAACGCATCCGTAGAAAATTCTTTCGACGTATTGGTGTAGTTTTTATTACATCAGGATATATCCAGATATAAAAAGGTGATGTGTGATGTGTGCATAAATCCGTGCCTGGGCGAGCTCACAATCCCCTGCCGTGCAAGTTTACTTTTCCTATGGAGGAGATGTAAGCTATTTCTCAGGGGTTTAAAGGTTCTGGGGTAACTGGGGGAGTGCATATTATCAAATTTGGGGGGGGGGAGGGGGTTGGAGGACCTAGTTAATAACTGGGTGAAAGGGGTGAATGAACTGGTGAAACTGGTAATGGCATGGATGTGTGCCCCTTTTATAATTCCTAGATGCGGTAGAAGAGGGATTTACGCATACAGGTGCACGCCCACTTAAAATTGAGCGCACATGTGCGCACAGTCAGGCTATTTTATAACAAGTGTGCAAATACGTGCGCAATTTATACAATAGCCATATTTCTGGATGCGTGCCAATGCACGTTTTCTCAAACATATAAAAAAAGAATTTGCGGGGCTCTTCAGGACCATTATCAATTTGTTTTGGATTTCATTTAGCGAAGTGAAAATGGCCTGCATATTCCTACCAGCTCCTACTTAGCCAGTCAGGGGTCTCCAAGATAGAGAAAGGTAAGCGTGAGCCCCAGTAGCTCTTGCCCCTCAGATTTTGATTTAAAAAATGGTGCCAGTCTCAGGAAGCTAAAGATTCAGTTGAAAATAAAATTTAATATATGAGTAAATATCTGTCAATCACAATGCTTGGCCAGTAGGGACTTCTATAGTTCATAAATGCCAGAGCCATTGCATCCAAATGGACAATCAGTATATATTCTGTGACTTACAAAATGTATGTTTTAAATGGTATCCAATAATTTTATGTATCCTTTTATAGATATTTTGATTTGAAAGTAATACTTTGTGTTTTCAATGTCCACTACAAGATAACTGATGGTCAGAGATGATCTACTGAAGATACATAGGGTAGTAGTAAAAGATATGTTGCTTTGATTGTTATACTAGGTATGGCCACACAGATTTGCCAGTGTCATTTTGAAATACAGCACCAGCAGGACAGGAGCACGCGGGAATTGATCCTGTCTCATTCTGACCCCAAGCATAAGGTAAGATGCCAAAGGAGTCTGGACGCAAGCCCGAGGGTGGGGGAGATTTTTTTCTTGTGTAAGTTTTATGATGCATTTATCCAGCCCAGGTCCAGGGATGGAGATGGACACATCCGGACATGGTCTTTTTTAATAAGTTTCGCAATGCATGGAATCATGGGGAAGAGGGACATTTTTAAATAATAAATGAAAAAATGAAATTGTGTTCATTTTTCTTTCATTTCATTTACAAAACAAAAGTACATGCCTAGGGGAGATGACAACTTTCTAGCAAGGGCAACAAGCTGATTTGACAACATTTCACTTCTCAGCTAAGGGCTAAATCAAGGAGTGATCTCCTGCAGGCAGTCAAGTTTGTACAACTGATAGTTTGAGTGATAGACATCCTTAGCTACAGCATTGTAACAAGGGTAGATGGGTTGACCACAATGTTATCATCTGCCAATTTTACTGTTATTGCATTCAGATTCAGAAATCACTCCTAGAGTTCCAAGACAAATAATGAGATGGAAGTAATATGTTTTAAAAGTTTATTTAATAATTGCTTAAAGGGTGTTTTTTTTTTAATATGATAATCATTGCGCCCAAACACGTTACATTAATACTTATCATTTGCTTACAGGTGGTGACAATGTGCCACAAATGTATTTTTACCTCTAGGAATGTATTTCAGCACAGTCAATTGCATCTATGGTTACAGGTCATGCATACATTAATTTATGCATTTCAGCCCGTGTTCCTCAGAAGCATGAAATATTAACAATTCTATAGTGCTTTCAAACAACATCGAGGTTCTCCTTCTAATGTCAGTTTTGGAAATTAAAGTGAGGTGAACATTGTGCTACCTGAAGATTTTGATGTAATAGTACTGCTGGTCCCAAATCTTGCTGAAATGCATCCATTTACTTCAGTGTGTCTTTAGAAGTGCCCTGCTAACTTCTATATGATATTAATATTGCAAATTTAAATTATATTTAAAATGACTTCTTTCAGGAATGATAGGAAATTTGGCTTAACGCTTTTGGATGTTTCATTTTTATCTGAGAATGTTCTTTTAACAACTGTTGCAAGGTGCCATGAACACAAAACATTCTATGGAATTTTTTCCAGAAGATGAGATGTTAATCCTAACACCTGGGCAAGCTTGTTATTCTAAATTGTACTTGGACATTTTTTCATATGACCTGGTTAATGGAAATTGGTTACCATGACAATTTCCACACTGCAAAACATCGTCCTTGAAATGAAGCTACTGTATGTTACTCTCATGGAGAAGTAGTTAACATATTTTAAGTCTGAGAAACTGGTTGCTAAATAATTTGGTAAAAGTATCAGAGTGGAAAGAATGTAAGAACTGGGTCTGCCAGAGAATAGAAAATTAGAATTAATAAAGCAGAATATTTTGTTAGTTTCCTACCAATAAAAGATATTTAATTACTCACTCATTTTCAAGTCACTTTGGACCTTCTGTATTAAATTTTCAGTCTCTCTGTTGAAAAAGGTGAATTGTCAAAGGGTTGCATGCATAAAAAACAGCACATACCATGTAACGAGTACAAACTCATGTATATGCTATTTATAAACCTCAAAATATTCATGAAAGTAAGGATATGTGAATAAATTTGCATGTGTAAAAAAGGGGCGGGTCAGGAGTGCTCTTGTGCAGGGCCAACATATATGTAGGTTGATGTTTTATAAGCAATGTTCACATGTAGATTTGGCAGTTTACTCATGCATATTATACACCTGTTCTAGATCTGGAGTAAGTGATCATAATGGTTTTAAAAGTGAAATACTGACTGGATGGAGAGTGTGGGTAAAATGTGGGGAGTTCATCATGCTTGACTTACGATAACAAGAGACTCTGCCTTTTCAGTTGCAGCACCCATTTTTTGGGAACTCCTTACCTTTGGAACTTCAAATGCCTGACTGAATTTAGACTTCTTTTAAAAATGCTTCTTACTAAAATAAGCATTTTATTAAGAATTGTAGTTTTACTGTTTTTGCCTTATGAGGCAGCTAGAGGTATTATTATGTCTTTTATTGCCATGACTTTTATGTTTTTATATTTATGTTTTTATTATGAATGTTATTTTCATGTGTACATCACTTAGGCTTTATCTGTGTTATGTGATTAATAAATTCAATAAATGAAATGAAAAAATGGCTCTCCAGGACCTGTAGATGGACTGGGAGAACTGATTGATTAATTGGGAAAACTGGTAATTTCATTGCAGCGTGCATGTTAGAAAATTTCCCAACTTATATATGTAAAAGCCGACTTATGTGATTACACAGATAAAAATTCCACACATAGAGGTAGATCTTCAAAAAATACGCATGCGTGTACTTTTGTTTGCGCCACTGGCGCGAACAAAAGTACACCAGATTTTATAAGATACGCGCGTAGCCTATAAAATCCAGGGTCGACACATGCAAGGCTGCGCAAAATCGGCAGCCTGGGCGCGCCGAGCCGTGCAGCCTGCCTCCTTTCCCTCTGAGGCCACTCTGAAATCGGAGCGGCCTCAGAGAGAACTTTCCTTCCGCGTCCTCCCACCTTCCCCTCCCTTCCCCTATCTACCCCACCCCCCAGCCCTACCTAAATCCCCCCCTACCTTTGTTGGGCAAGTTATGCCTGCTTGAAGCAGGCGTAACTTGCGCGCGCCGCCCCAGAATCCTCCAGCACAGGCCGCAGTGCCGGGGGACTCGGGACTGCCCTCCCGGCCCACCCCCAAACTGTCGCCACGCCCCCCGGACCCGTCCCAGGCCACCCCCTGCCCCGGACATGTTCCCTGGACACGCACCCTCTCGCCCCTTTTAGGAAGCCCCGGGACTTGCGCGCATCCCGGGGCTTTGCGCGCGCCGGCGGCCTATGCAAAATAGGTGCGCCGGCACGCGAGTGCCCTGCGCGCGTAAATCCAGGAGGATTTACGCGCGCAGGGGTTTTAAAATCTACCCCATATATTTTCAAAGTTAGACTCAAAAATACATGAGCATAGTAGTTGCACACTATTTAATAAGATAAATTCTGATTTAACCAGCTAAACCTTGAAATTGGCACTAATCCATACAAATTCGGAGTTATCCAGCTACATAGCAAGAATGCCGCTACTTAGCAGGATAAATCTTAAAACTCTACTTATCCAGCTAAGGGCCTCATTTTCTAAAGTATCGCAGGCCTGTGATACTTTAGAAGATGAGGGGTGGGGGGCCGAAACGGGGGGCGGGCCTGCGCTAGCCGGCAGCGTTCGCACCGTCGCAGTGCGATCGCTGCCAGTTTCGCACCCATTAGCACCACCATAGGAGGTGTAGCTATTGGGAGCGAAATAGGCAGCGGAAATGCACTTACCTTTTCGCTGTCCATGGCGTCGGCGCAGAGTCGGCCCCTGTGATGCCCCGACTCCTCCTCTTCTGGGGCCGACTCTGCCCCGACTCCGCCCCCATCCTGGTATCGCACGCGATAAGGGACTTTTCGCGTGCGAAAGGTCCCTTATTGCGTGCGAGCAGCTTGGAAAATGAGGCCCTAAGTCAGATAGCTGGATAAGTTTAAAAGGCATGAAGGATGTGCAATTGTTTAGGATGAATTAGGTAATTTCAACAAAATTGCCTAAATCATCCTGGTTTGGGGAACCCGAAAACCAAGCCAAATTTTCCCAAAATTTCAGGAAAATTCAGTTTTTGGGTTTCCCGAATTTCAAAGGCCCGAATCGCGGGAAATACGAAATTTCCTGTGGCGGGCTGAAAATGAAGCCCGGACTGAAAGGTTCGGGCTTTGCATATTTCTAAAAAGCACTACTTATGTGGCTATGTGACTTAGTTAGATTAGTATTTTAAGACTAATCAGCAGCAGCGGCTTTGTCACTACATACCTGAATAAATTGGAATTTGTATGGATTAATGCTGCTACTTATCTGGATAATTCAGATCTTGTCCAGATAAGAGGAATAATGTTTCCCTGCATTTTTTTAATATGTGTGTGCATGTTCCTGGGTATATTTGCGTATATTTTATAACCTGTGTACATTGTAATGTATACATGCAGGTTATAAAATATTGGAGTAAATATCTACCTGTCTATATATATATATATATGAGTGCACATGTGCATGTTTTAAAGTTATCCTCCTGGCAATAAAAGGAAGAGGTGAGCTTGGAGTTTTATTCCTTGCTCCTCTGAGATGAATGTTTGTTTTGCTCACCTCTGATACTAGACCCCCGCCCACTTCTTAGAGAGTATGGAACTCAGAGATGGGGGTGACGTCTGTGTGAAAAGGAACAGGAAGTTATTTCTCCTGCGGGAACCAGCACTGTGGTTTGCAATTAGATACCTAGTGGCCACTCTACTGGGACTATAGTTAGCACCTCAAGGTCTACATTTTTGTTCCCTTTGATGATTGCACCCTCTCCAGTCATGCTAGAATCCTTAAGGAAGGTTATCACTATCATGGGCAAATCCTTATCTGACTGGATCCATAAAGCTATGTCTTCTTTTGGAACATTAAACAATACACAAAATGATTGTCTTTCTAAATTACCTGAGTAACAAAAGAAGTCAGACATTTTGGAGGAATAGATTACTACTTTGCAAATCTCATCTCTTACTCTGATAAGAGACAATGAAATCTTGCATAACAAAATTGATAGTAGGGATAATTGTACAAGAATATTTAAGCTGTTTTATAAGATTTCCTAATATACCTTTAGTCCTCCTGATAATTTTCTTAAACTTTTTCTTGAAAGGTTGAAATTTGTCTGATAATTTATCTTTTGTCTCTAAATTGTATTATCTTCCACAGCAAGGAGTAGAGGGGAATAGTTCTAATCCTTCTTCTGGGAATTCATCTCCAGCTGAAGGTAAGATAGTTTCTAGAGACTTTAGTAAAAGGCAGCTTTCCAGCACCACTCTCTTGGTTATTTTTCTTTGGGAACTGATAGAGACCGTGTTTTGAAATTTAAACTCCAAGGCAAGTCTTATATGGGAAAGAGATTTTACAAAAAATACACAAATTAAAGATAAACAATTTCTTCAGAAACACACTAGAATAGTGTCATTGGGTGTTACCTTTCAACTGAAGTTTCCGTGCAAGTGTAATATCAAGATTGCTGGTTCTAAAGTTCTATTTTACATTCCTGAGCAATTGGAAAGGTTCCTGTGTAATAGAGAAGCTGTTCTACATTGGGAAAATGATGTTTGATGTTAAATAGAGGGAATTTTTTCCTTGAATCCTTTTTTTCTTGTATAACTCCCCCATCTGGTGGTTTATACTTAGTTCTCCCAGCAATATTGTTTTCCCTTTTCTTTTTAATATATAATTTCCCTGTGTATTATATCATGTTGAGATGATTCTGTTTGATTTCTTTGCATATCTTTTTGTAAAGTATGTAATACTGAAAATGTAATAAATATATTTAAAAAAATATATTCTCCTGGCATTTGCTAGCTATTGCTAGAGAAGGATGAGCCAGTAAAGTTTCAAAACACTAATTAAAGGCTATGTCCCAGACATACTAAAAACTGCTATTATCAAGCCTATTCTGAAGAAATCCAACTTAGATCCTGAGATATTGAACAATTATAGACCAATATCAAACTTTCCATTTTTATCAAAAATAACTGAAAAAGTAGTTCATAAACATCTGGTCGATAATCTCAAACTAGATAATATACTCTATCCAAATCAATTTGGTTTTTCACAATACCTTAACACAGAAACCCTGCTGATCTCACTCACTGATACCATTCTGAAAGGTTTTGATTCTGGTCAAAAATACATACTCATACTACTTGACTTATCTGCCGCTTTCGATACGGTAAATCACAACATCCTATTAACAAGACTGAAAGAAATCGGGCTAATAACACAATTAATTGGTTTATTTCATTTCTTCAACAAAGGTCATTCCAAGTTAAGATAGGCAATACACTCTCTGATAAGATTGAGCTCAATACCGGTGTACCTCAAGGTTCTGCTTTGTCAGCAACTTTGTTTAACATATACTTACTCCCGTTTGTCACCTTCTGGCCGGCCTTAATCTGAATTTCTACATTTATGCTGATGAAATACAGATACTCATCCCCGTCTCCGACACATTAGAACAGACTTTCAAATTAATCACCATCTACTTGGCCTCAATTAAACAACTTCTTAGCCATATGAAACTCGCCTTAAATATGGAATAGGGTGATTCAGTAAAAGTTGCAGGAGAGCAGGCGAGTGCCCCCTCTCCTGTGCGCGCGATTCAGTATTTAAATGAGGGCTCGAGGTAAAAAGAGGCGCTAGGGACACAGCGCGTCCCTAGCGCCTCTTTTTTGACAAGAGCGGTGGCTGTCAGCAAGTTTGACAGCCGACACTCAATTTTGCCGGCGTCGGTTCTCAAACCCGCTGACAGCCACGGGTTCGGAAACCAGACGCTGACAAAATTGAGCGTCCGGTTTTCAACCCACGAGCCATGGGCTGATTTAATTTTTTTTTTTTTTTAATTTGTTTTTACTTTGGGACCTCGGACTTAATATCACTATGATACTAAGTCAGAGGTGTACAGAAAAGCAGTTTTTACTGCTTTTCTGTATACTTTCCTGGTAGGTGCTAATTTCTGAAAGTAAAATGTGGGTAGGCGCTAATTTCTGAAAGTGAAATGTGCGGCTTGGCTGCACATTTTACTTAGTGAATCGCTCAGGAATAACTAATAGGGCCATCAACATGCATTTGCATGTTGCAGGCGCTATTAGTTTCGGGGGGTTGGACGCGCATTTTCAACCCCTTACTGAATAAGGGCTAAAGCTAGCGCTTATTTAGCTCCGCTGGAGCGCACTGTACTGTATCGGCCAGATACTGTTGGATAGAAAACCAAAAGATATTACAAATAATATATTAAATATGTCAAACAACATCAAGCTAACACTTGCAGAATCAGTTAGAGATCTAGGAATAACCATCGACTGTGCATTACATTTCAAAAAACATATCTCCTCAAAACTAAGAGAAGGATATTACAAATTGTTAGTGCTAAGATGACTAAAACCTCTCCTAGAAGCTAATAATTTCCGCTCAGTGCTACAGGCTCTCATATTCTCCTCACTGGACTACTGCAATTCTCTATTATTAGGCCTTCCACAAACCACTTTACGTCCTCTACAAGTGCTGCAAATCTCTGCTGCTAGTTTTAACAAATTGCAAAAAACGTGAACATATTACACCAATTCTGATAAACTTACACTGGCTTCCGATTACACAGAGAATATGGTACAAAACCTGCTGTATTCTTCATAAGGCAATCCACGGACAGAAAACTGACTGGCTAAATGTGTCAATCCGATTACATACTCCACATAGATCACTGAGATCGGCAAATAAAGGTTTACTTCATATCCCTTCAGTAAATACGGCCCATATGACCCTGGTGTGTGAGAAAGTCATCTCTATTGCAGGACCTAGTCTCTGGAACACTATGCCTGCAGAGTTAAGACTTGAAACCAAGTTAAAAAATTTTAGAAAAGACCTAAAGACCTGGCTCTTCGAGCGAGCCTTTTCAGACGATCTAAAAAAAGGTAATTAACATCAAGAGTCCTGAAATGTTGTCCTTTTTGTCTGTGATGTATACCTCTTTTAAGCTGTTTCCTTCCTTTTAGACTAATAATGTACATTTTAATACATTGATGTATTGTCTTTGGTTTTATGTTATTCGCTGTAAACCGTTGTGATGTATATAAATAAATAAATACATAGATAAATAAATAAACCAACCCCTCCCCCCCCAGCATACAGGTTTATATTAGGGCAAAAGGTATCTCAACCAGGCTTGAAATGGGGGTCTACTTGGTTCAGGGCTAGTGTGTTCTGAGAAAATAATGGGCCAGATCTTAAAATCTATGCATGGGCGTAGATTTGTTCGCACGACCCGGTGCAAACAAAACTACGCCCAATTTTATAACATGTGCGTGCTGCTGCATGCATGTTATAAAATCCAGGCTCGGCACGCGCAAGGGGGTGCACACAGGTCACCTTGCGAGCGCCGAGCCCGAGCTGAGCCCCAATGGCTTTCCCCGTTCCCTCCAAGGCCGCTGCGAATTCAGAGCGGCCTCGGAGGGAACTTTTTTCGGCTACCCCCCACCTTCCCCTCCCTTCCCCTATCTAACCCACCCCCCCAGCCCTAACTAAATTGTCCCCCCTACCTTTATTTCGAAAGTTACGCCTGCTCGCCATCCCCCAGCACAGGCCGCTGTGCCCGAGGGATTCGGCCCTGCCCCCGGACCGTCCCTGAACCGCCGTCATGCCCCTGGACCGCCCCCTGACCCATGGACATGCCCCCGGACCCATCCCCGGACCACCCACTTTTGAAAGCCCCGGGACTTGCGCGTGCCGCTGAGCCTATGCAAAATAGGCTCGGCGCGCACAGGGGCAGATTTTCTCAGGTTACACGCGTAGCCTTTGAAAATCTGCCCCATTATGTACATTGACCTGGACTGGAGTTAAGGTTTGCCCCAACCATGAAGGTTTGTAGACTTGATCTAAGCTAACTGTTCTATTATGGCTGTGGTGCTTTGTCAGGAAGTATTTGTGTTAATGTCCTGCCTGAAAATAAAACTTTGCTGAGACACCATTATCATCATTACTTGTTGCTGCACGAGCTTCCAACCCAACAGTTTGACTCAGTCTTGAGAAACAGTCAGCTCTCAGTGAATATAGCTTCATATGAATCCAAACAGATGTAACCTGGCTTGCTGAAAGTCATGTTAATCATGAGGTTGTTCTATGTGGAATTCTTGAATTGACTCTTTGAACCAGGGCAAGGTGGTTATGATTCAGATACTTACTTTTGGGAGTGAGAGTGGTGAATATTGATCTTTCCCAAGTATCTCCAGGGTCATAAATAAGGATATTCCACTGCTAGTCGTGCTGTTTTGGAAAACTCATAGTAATTTGGATGAATCTGAAAAAACACATACAGAATAAAAAGGAACCCATCTATAGTTTATTTTTTTATTGTCTGCCAATTTTACTCAAATATTCAATATAAAAAACGTAAACCCATACTCTAGAAAAATGCTTTCAAGTTAAGAGTTAAAGGACAATCATGTGCAGGATATGACATGACTCCATATTTCAAGTTATGCCTTTTTGTCTCTCTGCTTTTTATTTGTGCTCTGATATATTCCATTGGATTTCCCTATGCTACAGGGATGATCTCTATCACAAGCTTCAACTGTAGAATTTTCTAGCTCATTTTCCAACTCGGAGTCTGTAATGACTAGTAACAGCAATGATCCCTACCAAATGTAATCAAATGTACTTTAACAAGCTTAGAAGCGAAAGTATACTCATAAGGTTTTCTCCCAGTTGTACACTGAGATGAAAGTGAGAATTAGGGATGCTCGGTAATTTGAAATAACATAATAAATGACAATGGCATTTTGTGTGTCACTTTGTGTTGTTTTTTCTAAATGAAATGACAGAAAAATGAACACCATTTTGTTCTGTGTTGTGTCTGTTGTATGCATGCTATTTGCCAAGTAGTACTTTACCTGCAAAAATGGCCATTTATAAAACTGCATGACTGCATGACCAATTAAACTCTGGAATTTGTTGCCAGAGAATGTGGTTCGTGCACTTAGTATAGCTGTGTTTAAAAAAGGATTGGATAAGTTCTTGGAGGAGAAGTCCATTACCTGCTATTAAGTTCACTTAGAGAATAGCCACTGCCATTAGCAATGGTTACATGGAATAGACTTAGTTTTTGGGTACTTGCCAGGTTCTTGTGGCCTGGATTGGCCACTGTTAGAAACAGGATGCTGGGCTTGATGGACCCTTGGTCTGACCCAGTATGGCATTTTCTTATGTTCTTATGTTCTTATGTATTCATTTCAAACAAAAGTAAAAAATGCAATGAATGAGATCATTTTTGGTTTGCTTTAAATGGAACAAACCCCAAAATGGCCTCCTATGAAAATATCTGAAACTTTTAGGGTATTTTCAAATTCATGGCATAAAAAGATGGGCCTCTGTCAGCTCTGGATGGTCCTTCCTGGATAAAAAAAACATCCAGGCTTGGGTCCTAGAAGGGCAGGAATGATGTCTAGTTGCTTCTGCCAGCTCCTGGTGCTTTAGAAATGGTGCTGTTTGCCTAGAGGTCGGTGCTGAACTAAAGCCATTTCAGTACCTTCCACTGATGAGGTAGGTGCCATTTTGCACATTCTGTGGCCATACATCAAAATGTGCCAGCCACAATGAAGAAAAATGCCAAGGTGAAGTCATTTTAGCTCCAGTCTGCATTTTGAAAATACCAGGAACTGGAAAGGAGTGACTAAGTATCACATCTGCCCTTTTAACAGCTGGATCAGGAGAATGCATTACCATAAGTGAAGTCTGGAGTGTTAGCTCCTCAGCCCTGACAGTTACAATTGGGGAGAGCATCAGCCCTTGCTTTCACCTCTGTGCTGTGCCCTTTTAAGGCCCATAACCCAGGGGTGGGCTTAGGTCTCAGCACAGGGCCTAAATCTCAGCAGTGGGGCCAGGCTTCAGTGCTGGGACCAGACCAGTCCTGGCACCAGGGTCGGGCAATAATATTTCATGGGAAGGCCAAGCCTGGGCTACCGGTGGCCTGTTTTGTTGTTGTTGTTGTTTTTTTTTTAATCAGTTAGTTTTGTTGTTGTTGTTTTGGGGGGGGAGGTGTGTGTGGGGGGGGTTAATGTTTTTTTTTGTTTTCAAACAATTTGAATCAAAAAAGCAATAAACAAACTGAATAAAACAAACAAAAAAAAAGCCCAAAACAAATACATGAAATGAACAGGTCTCACATTGTCCTGGAAGTGTCCTCCTGGCTTTCCTCTTAGAACATAAGAACATAAGAAAATGCCATACTGGGTCAGACCAAGGGTCCATCAAGCCCAGCATCCTGTTTCCAACAGTGGCCAATCCAGGCCATAAGAACCTGGCAAGTACCCAAAAACTAAGTCTATTCCATGTTACCATTGCTAATGGCAGTGGCTATTCTCTAAGGGGCAGATTTTAAATACTTGCGCGAGCGCATACTTTTGTTCGCGCAGCACGCGTGCACAAAAGTACGCTGGATTTTATAAGATACGCGCGTATCTTATAAAATCTGGGGTCGGCGCGCGCAAGGGGGTGCACATTTGTGGAACCTGCGCGCACCGAGCCCAGCGCGCGCTGCCTGTTCCCTCCGAGGCCGCTCTGATTTCGGAGCGGCCTCGGAGGGAACTTTCCTTCGCCCTCCCCCCACCTTCCCCTCCATTCCCCTACCTAACCCACCCCCCTGGCCCTATCTAACACCCCCCTTAACTTTGCACGAGTTGGCTGGCTGCCCCGCTCCGTGGTCCGGTCCCGGGGGCTGATCCGGAGGCCGTGGCATCGCCCCTGGGCTGAAACCACGCCCCCAAAACGCTGCGCCCCACCCCCTAAATGCCGCGTCATCCCGCCACACCCCCCGCCACGCCCTCGTCAGGAAGCCCCGGACTTACGTGCATCCCGGGGCTCTGCGCGCGCCGGCGGCCTATACAAAATAGGCATGCCGGCGCGCAGGGGTTTTAAAATCCACCCCTAAGTGAACTTAATACCAAGTAATGGACTTCTCCTCCAAGAACTTATCCAATCCTTTTTTAAACACCGCTATACTAACTGCACTAACCACATCCTCTGGCAACAAATTCCAGAGTTTAATTGTGCGTTGAGTAAAAAATAACTTTCTCCGATTAGTTTTAAATGTGCCCCATGCTAACTTCATGGAGTGCCCCCTAGTCTTTCTACTGTCTGAAAGAGTAAATAACCGATTCACATCTACCCGTCACAGACCTCTCATAATTTTAAAGATCTCTATCATATCCCCCCTCAGCCGTCTCTTCTCCAAGCTGAAAAGTCCTAACCTCTTTAGTCTTTCCTCATAGGGGAGCTGTTCCATTCCCCTTATCATTTTGGTAGCCCTTCTCTGTACCTTCTCCATCGCAATTATATCTTTTTTGAGATGCGGCGACCAGAGTTGTACACAGTATTCAAGGTGCGGTCTCACCATGGAGCGATACAGAGGCATTATGACATTTTCCGTTTTATTCACCATTCCCTTTCTAATAAATCCCAACATTCTGTTTGCTTTTTTGACTGCTGTAGCACACTGAACCGACGATTTCAATGTGTTATCCACTATGATTCCTAGATCTCTTTCTTGGGTTGTAGCACCTAATATGGAACCCAAGATTGTGTAATTATAGCATGGGTTATTTTTCCCTATATGCATCACCTTGCACTTATCCACATTAAATTTCATCTGCCATTTGGATGCCCAATTTTCCAGTCTCACAAGGTCTTCCTGCAATTTATCACAATCTGCTTGTGATTTAACTACTCTGAACAATTTTGTGTCATCTGCAAATTTGATTATCTCACTCGTATTTCTTTCCAGATCATTTATAAATATATTCAAAAGTAAGGGTCCCAATACAGATCCCTGAGGCACTCCACTGTCCACTCCCTTCCACTGAGAAAATTGTCCATTTAATCCTACTCTCTGTTTCCTGTCTTTTAGCCGGTTTGCAATCCACGAAAGGACATCGCCACCTATCCCATGACTTTTTACTTTTCCTAGAAGCCTCTCATGAGGAACTTTGTCAAACGCCTTCTGAAAATCCAAGTATACTACATCTACTGGTTCACCTTTATCCAATGTTTATTAGCGCCTTCAAAAAAGTGAAGCAGATTTGTAAGGCAAGACTTGCCCTGGGTAAAGCCATGCTGACTTTGTTCCATTAAGCCATGTCTTTCTACATGTTCTGTGATTTTGATGTTTAGAACACTTTCCACTATTTTTCCTGGCACTGAAGACAGGATAACTGGTCTGTAGTTTCCCGTATCGCCCCTGGAGCCCTTTTTAAATATTGGGGTTACATTTGCTATCCTCCAGTCTTCAGGTACAATGGATGATTTTAATGATAGGTTACAAATTTTTACTAATAGGTCTGAAATTTCATTTTTTAGTTCCTTCAGAACTCTGGGGTGTATACCATCTGGTCCAGGTGATTTACTACTCTTCAGTTTGTCAATCAGGCCTACCACATCTTCTAGTTTCACCGTGATTTGATTCAGTCCATCTGAATCATTACCCATGAAAACCTTCTCCATTACGGGTACCTCCCCAACATCCTCTTCAGTAAACACCGAAGCAAAGAAATCATTTAATCTTTCTGCAATGGCCTTATCTTCTCTAAGTGCCCCTTTATCCCCTCGATCATCTAACGGTCCAACTGACTCCCTCACAGGCTTCCTGCTTCGGATATATTTTACTATGAGTTTTTGCCTCTACAGCCAACTTCTTTTCAAATTCTCTCTTAGCCTGTCTTATCAATGTCTTACATTTAACTTGCCAATGTTTATGCTTTATCCTATTCTGTTGGATTCTTCTTCCAATTTTTGAATGAAGATATTTTGGCTAAAATAGCTTCTTTCACCTCCCCTTTTAACCATGCCAGTAGTCGTTTTGCCTTCTTTCCACCTTTCTTAATGTGTGGAATACATCTAGACTGTGCTTCTAGAATGGTATTTTTTAACAATGACCATGCCTCTTGGACATTTTTTACTTTTGTAGCTGCTGTTTTCAGTTTTTTTCTAACAATTTTTCTCATTTTATCAAAGTTTCCCTTTTGAAAGTTTAGCACGAGAGCCTTGTATTTGCACACTGTTCCTCTTCCAGTCATTAAATCAAATTTGATCATATTATGATCACTATTGCCAAGCGGCCCTACCACCATTACCTCTCTCACCAAGTCCTGTGCTCCACTGAGAATTAGATCTAAAATTGCTCCCTCTCTCGTTGGTTCCTGAACCAATTGCTCCATAAAGCTATCATTTATTCCATCCAGGAACGTTATCTCTCTAGCATGTCCCGATGAGGGAAGAGAGTAAATGGGGGCCTGGGCCTTCTGGCCAAGCATACCTGGGCCTCTCTGACCCCCATCTGTCAGTAATGTAACCTGGCCTGGGGCCCAGGCCCCAGGCCCAGACAGAACATCCCCAGCTCCTACTTTCCCTCTTCCCTTGGTCCCTGTAAAATATTTAAGGTCAAGAGTAAAGCCCACTCACTCCTGCCCATGGTCTAGCAGCTTTAAAAATGGCACCATCTACCTGGAGGATTGTGTCAAAGTGACATCATTTTGGTGCCTACTTCCAATGTGCCCAGCACCATTTGGGTCACTTTGGCGCCATCTACCAGATGGATGACATGATTTTTAAAGTTTCTAGAGCTGAGGCAGAAACAAGTGGGCTTCATTACTGCCCTTGTGGGTTTTGCAAGGCTTGCAGGAGGGGGTGAGGGGGAGGCAGGGTGGGAGCTCCTGACTTCAGCAGATTTTAGCAGGAGGGTGGGAGGCAGCCTAGGATGCCCTGTTTGGGACTGGGCCACAGATTGGGTTATGGTTGTGGTGGGTTGGAGGAGCCCAGGGAGGCTCAACCTGAGCCCACGTCCCAGGTTGAGCCCAGGGAGGCTCAACCTGAGCCCACGTCCCAGGTTCAATTATGGAAGATGGGAGGCTAGTTCCAGTACTCTGGGAGGCATATTCTTTTTTATCAATTCATTTTTTTTCATAGTTCAAAAATTTTTTTTTTGGTTTATCAAATTAACCTAACTTATAAAAACGTTAAACAAACTAAAATATGAAAACTAAAGTCCTCAAAATGGAAAAAATGAACCAAACCAAAAATGTTGGGGCTGCACATTCCTAATGACTGATACGCATGTAAAATTATGCAGATGTACACTGTACACACGTGAGGGGGCATACGTGTTTATGTGGCTAAATAGCATGATTTCTAAAATGACAATGCCAGGCCCAGAGCCCTATGAGGCACTCTGGACTCCACTGGATCACCAAGAACTTTTTGTAAGTCCTGAGAGGGGATGACTAGGCTAGGAGGCTGGGGGGTTACTTTATTTATTTATTTATAAAATTTAGAATGCATAAATCTCAGCGGATAACAGCAGAAACAATCACGGTAGTTGCATAACAGGATTTTTCTCAGAGGGGATGGGGTCAGGGCTTTTCAACTATTTATAATTATCTTTCTTACTTTGGCTACCTTATGGCTCAATAAGGGAGGGGCAGTGTTGGACAGGAATCTCCATAGGAGTTTTTACTGTACTGGGAAGGCTGGTATGCAGGGGAAAGTTAGCTACACCCTTTAAATATCCCTAACTTTTAATCTAATAATACAAGTTGTAAATTTTTGAGGAAAGCTACATTACTTAATTTGCCTAGGATAAATAAAAATGGAGCTGATTGGCATGCAAATCATATTATTTGAAATACCACGTTATCCCTGTAGTAAAACCCTGACACAGCTTAGTAAGTGATTCCCTAAATGTGGACTTGCAGCAAAGGAGGTCACAAGGAGGGTCTGAACTCTGCCTTTCAACCTGATGCTCTAACCACTAGTGTTGCGTCCGTCCATTGCAGACGGCTGTGACCGCTCTGCCTTACCTCTTTTTCTCTCCTTTCTCTCTCTTTGGGCAAGATGGCTGTCTTCAGTGCCGGGTGCCGCGGGCTCGGCATTCTCAGACCCACATGGGCGTCCCCATCCGCCATGCTCACTCCCGTGGCCTCCTAGGGCGCGAACGTGCACATCTTTGACGCTCAAATACACATCATGGCGGGAACCTCGAGGGTGGCCCCACCGCATGGCGTCAGTACCTCCACGTACAACTAGCCTCCGCTTCTGCTACCAAATTGAGTTAGCAAAGACTTTGCTTCGCTATTCTGCCTGCTCTAAGCTGCCAGCTTAGACGCTTCCTTTCGCTAAGGGCCTCACTCCAGCAGAAGCTCTAGACACCTGCTCCTCGAGGGTCTCTCACTTCCAACTCCCTTCGGGGTCCTCACTAACCTAGACAACCACTCCTCGGGGGTCTTTTCTCTTATTCTTTCCAGGATATTGGACCATTGGGTACTCACTCCTCGAGGGCTATCTACTTCATATCCTGCGGAGACTACTCTGGGGCTAGGAGAATTGCTGTCCTCCATGTACCATCCTGCTGCTGTACAATAAAGCTTACTTTCTTTGTGTTCGCTTACTCAAGAGTCTAGCCTATTGCTGTGGTTCTCCACGGGGCCCCCTCCCCGTGGGAGGAGTCATCACTGCAGCAACCAGAGGTCCACAACCATGCCACAAACGCAACAGATTGCTAACTCCATGGACCCGACTCAACTCTCAGCCTTACAGGCCATTCCTGGCCTGGCCCAGCAGATTACCGAGCAACAGAAGTCTTTGGAAAATGTGGCTGCCGCCTTCAATCAGTTGAATGCCCGACTGAATACTCTTGACAGTTCCAGATAAAGACTCTTCATCTGCCTCTCTCTACTCCTACATATATAATATGCATTTCTCATTGCAAATAACTACTTCCCCACAGCTATAGCCAAGACTACCTACATCCTATCATTACTCGATGGGAGAGCCCTGGCCTGAGCTTCACCGCTTTGGGAATGCGGTTACCCTATTCTGAATGACTTGGCCGGCTTCCTGGCCCTCTTCAAATCAGTATTTGATGACCCAGCTCATCAGAACATCACTGGATCCACCCTGCTACACCTTCAGCAATGTAACAAGCCCTTGCCAGACGATGTGATTGAATTTAAAACTTTAGCATCCGAATTCCATTGGGACTTAGGATGTTTGCATGCTATTTTTCTGGAGGGTCTCAACTCCTGACTGAAGGACGAATTGGTGGCTCGTGAATTGTCTGATACCCTAGAGTCCCTCATGGAACTGACTGGTAGAATCAACTGCCTCATTCGAGATCGGACTCAAGAGGCTAAGAGTCCCAAGAAGCACGTCACAGGAGGTAACCGTCCTAAACCCTTGCACATAGCATCTACTCCTCAATCTTTACCCAGTGAAGAGGTTGAGCCTATGCAACTAGGCCGCAGTCATTTAACCTCAAAAGAGAGACATTTCTGCAAATGCAAGGGGTTATGCATGTACTGTGGTCAATCAGTCCATGCTGTCCAGACTTGTCCCATCTGTCTGGGAAACATACAGACCTAGGATCCGTGGGAGGACTCTTCCTAGGTCTAACTACACCCAGTCCTCCACTATCACTTCCTGTCTCGCTTATCTGCAGAAGCCTTGAATTTCAGACTCTTGCCCTCGTGGACTCCGGAGCTGGAGGGAACTTTATTTTAAAATGCCTGGTGGAACATCTGTGAATTCCTACTATGCCCATGGTCACGCCATTACTGCTATCTTCTATACATGGAGAACCACTTCCAGGAGAGGTCTCGTTTTCCACAAATGCCATAGGTCTGTGCACCAGAACTCTTCACTCGGAGACCATCTCTTTCCTTGTACTAGAGAAAGCCATGCACCCAGTGGTGCTTGGTCTACCCTGGCTTCAGGACCATATGCCACAGTTTAACTGGGTGACATTGGAACTATCACAATGGGAACCTGGTTGCCATGACAGATGTCTCACTACAGTTTCTCTTGTGTCCTGTATGCCCAACATACTGCCTGGTTTACCACTTCAATATGCATCATTTCAGGATGTGTTCTCGAAACAAGCAGCAGACGTGTTACCACCACACAGAATGTTTGATTGTGCTATTAATCTAAAGCCCAACTCAGAGCCTCCCAAGGGAAGGGTATACCCCCTCTCGGCAGCAGAGACAAAGGCTATGTCAGCTTACATACAAGAGAATCTCCAAAAGGGGTTCATCAGACCCTCTAAATCCCCTGCTGGAGCGGTATTTTTCTTCATTGGAAAGAAAGGTGGCTCTCTTCGCCCTTGTATTGACTATAGAGGTCTCAACGAAATCACTATCAGGGATCGTTATCCTTTACCACTAATATCAGAGTTATTCAACAGACTTCAGGTGGCCAAGATCTTCTCTAAATTAGATCTCAAGGGGGCCTTCAACCTGGTTCGCATCCATTCCAGAGAGGAGTGGAAAACAGCCTTTATCACTCGCAATGAACACTTTGAGTATCTCGTCATGCACTTCGGCTTGAGTAATGCACCAGCAGTGTTTCAAAATATCATGAATAACATCCTGCATGACCTTCTGATCAATGCATAGTGGTTTACCTCAATGACATCCTGATCTTCTTTCAAGATTTGCAGACACACCAAGAGGATGTGAAAAAGGTACTGAGGAGTTACGAGAGAATCATCTGTATGTGAAACTTGAAAAGTGTGAGTTCCACCAGGAATCTGTACCCTTTCTGGGTTATATCATCTCCAAGGAGGGTTTTCAAATGGATCCCCAAAAAATGAGAAGCATCCAAAATTGGCCTCAACCCACAGGCTTGAAGGCACTATGCCGCTTCCTGGGCTTCATGAACTACTACCGTTCATTTATTAAAAATGATTCCTCCTTGATGGTTCCACTCACGGCTATGACCAAGAAGGGACTTAACCCTTCCAAGTGGTCTCCCGAGGCAGTGGCAGAATTTCAAACTCCCAAAGAAGCCTTCCAAAAAAACCCTTGTCTTCGCCACCCAGACCCACTTCGCCCATTCATTGTTGAGGTTGATGCCTCTGATGTTGGTGTGGGAGCAGTCTTGTCAGTACAGCGATTCCAATGTTCTCCATCCTTGCTCCTTCTTCTCAAGACGTTTTTCTCCTTCTGAAAAAAAATTATAGAATTGGGGATAAAGAACTAATCACTATAAAGCTGGCTTTCGAAGAGTGGCGCCCCGGTTGGAGGGTGCCCAACATCAAATTTTGATATACACTGACCTTAAGAACTTGGAGAATCTTCACCATGCTCAATGGCTCAACCATCAACAGGCTAGATGGTCACTGCTCTTCAACAGGTTTGATTTCTTACTCAAATATCATCCAGGAGATAAGAACATCTGAGCAGATGCCCTTTTGCGTTCTTTTTCCCCGGAAGAAGTGCCTGACGAACCTCGACACATCATCAATCCTGAGAAGGTGATTCTTGCAGCCACACTTACAGTTCTTCCTGGGAGAATGATAGTGCCCCGGAATCTGAGGAAGAAACTGTTAAGAAGGGCACACGACTCCCGCTTGGCTAGCCATCCTGGGCAGAGCCATACACTCACCATGCTTCAACGATACTATTGGTGGCCTACGATGAAGGAGGACCTACAAGCCTATGTGTCTTCCTGCACTACCTGTGCAAGACAGAAGCCTCCTGCCGGATGCCCCTGGGGCCTTCTACAACCTCTGACAGTCCCAGATGAACCGTGGATGCATATTGAGACCGACTTTGTAGGAGATCTACCACCTTCCGATGGAAACAATACAATCTGGGTCACCATTGATCGCTTCTCTAAAATGGCACATTTTGTGGCCCTGCCAGGTTTACCGTCTGCTGCTGAACTAGCAAGGCTTTTTGTCAAACACATTTTTTGCCTCCATGATGAGACGAGAGACCATAAGGAAGTCAAAGACAAGGGATCCCACATGGAATGAAGTGCCTAGGAGAAACTGGAAGACATAAAGTCCTAAGGAGGACTGGCTCCTTGTGAAGGCAAGGATCAAGTGAAGACAGGCCCTTTTTATAAGGCTGAAGAGGAGGCTCTCTGGATGACGTCAGAAGAGGACCACTCCCTCACTGGCCCTTTAAGATGAGAAGAGAGGCGTGGCTTCGCCCCTTAGGAGGAAATGGGCAGGACCATGGAGAGCGGCGTCCCTGCCACTGAAGAGTGCAGGAAGAGAAGTAGGCCATAAACCAGGCCCTGATGTTGGAGGCAGCTCCCTGCTGCAGAAGATGGACCAAGGGCAGCTCCAGCCACCAGGAAAGCTCCAGGATGCAGGCCCTCCCCCGCGGGGCTCGAGGTAAGGTCAGCAGTCTCTGGGCCACGAGGAATTGCGGTCAGCAGCCTCCTGGCCGCATGGAGGCATGGTGGCAAGGTCCGCTGTGCAGCAGCTGGACATAGACGGTCTCTGGACCACCGGGAATGCAGCCGCGTGAGGAACAAGTTGGCAGCTTCCGGGCCGCGTGAGGTGCAATAGCGCTGCTCCAGCCATGTGAGGAATGTGTTGGCGGCCTCCGGGCCACGCAAGGTGAAGCAGCGCGGCTCCAGCCACATAAGGAATGCATCGGCGGTCTCCGGACCGCGGGAGAGAAGATAAGGAGGTGAGAGGTGGCTCATGGCTCCAGCCATGAGCCAGATTGTAACACCATAGGTGGTGGTGAGGTGGGGTGGGACGACCATACAGAGTATGGACTGATAAAAGTGTGAACAAAAATGTCAAAAGCTAACAAATCAAAGTTCACAGATCATATGATATCTGCTCCTGGTGACACAGCACAATCTGTGGATAGCACTTGGCTAAAGGAACATCATCAGGTCAGGATAAGCCGATTATCATATGAGGTTCAGTAAAGCTGTTAATATCCACCTAATATCCAGCTGCTGAATATCCAGGATAAGTTAGCTGGATGTCTTATCCAGCTATGTCTGAATATTGACCTCACACAATTTGAAATACCCTTTTTTTTTTTGTTTATCAGGAGACAAACTATGTCATAGGTAATTCCCAAACAAAAATATGTGCTGGATGAAGCCCAACGAAGCCAGGATTTCAGTAGGGATGCAGACAACAAATCCATCTTTAACTAATATGATCACAATTTTAATCAGTCACTACCTGAATAATATTGTAGATATGTGCTTGTGACCTATGAGCTGTAGTAAAGAGAGTATACATAGTAGTAATGACACCCAGGAGGGGCTGATATAAAAAATCAATTATATATGTGGCATTTAAAGTTCCAATGTATGTGGAAACATCAGAGTATGTCTACAAATATTAAAATGTTGTAAGACTAAGGTTATTGGAGTCTACCAAATGATGGGTAATTAGAAATGTTTTGGATTAGAGAGCATTCAGGTTGTGGTTAACAGAAATTAACAGGAGCCTTCTCAAACCTAACTCTTCAAATGAATTCTGAATGACCACAAACTAAATCCATATAAAAGTCCCAAATACTATGACTTTCATGCCACTGTACAATTTAGAGAATGTCACTTCTTCCCTCCATAATGAAAGTAAAGAATAATTTACGAAGCCGTTAAGCCTTATATAATGCACTCACGTTACTGCTATAGCTAGCAAAAAGAGATTCCGAAAACATTAACAATCACCTGTCTATCAGTTAAAACTATGCATGCCAGTTGCTTTAATTATGAATATTCACTTAGTCTTAATTGAATCAGAATGTAAATACTACAATAGAAATGAATACCCTTTACAATATTTTACCCATTAAAATATTTTCTGCTTGGAGAGTCCATCAAAGTACAAAGCTTGCCATTGATTTCTAGCACTGCAACAGATGTGTAATATTTAGGAATAAATGCAAGTTATTCAGAAAGGACAGTTGGCAATTAAATGGAATTTTATTATTGCTCTCACCCTAATAATCTGTTTTGAAATACAAAATGCAAATACCCAAGGGATGTTTAGTATAAAACAATGAAAAGTAGATGATATGAATATTTCGCAGTGCTCTAGAAAGGGCACCATGCTTATCTGTGATGTGTTGGTGTTAAACAAATTAAATATGAATTATAATAATTTTTAAACATATAAAATGAAACAGTGCAGTTGAACCAGCTATGAAGGTTACCTATTATTATCCTGGATTCATATTTGTACTCTTGATAACAGAAGACTGTTTAGAAAAAGAAAAGGAGCTACAATACAGCCAAGAGACGAGAAGTAACTCACAGGGGTGTACAGCCTCCACATTTTTCTCTTTATTTTCATTTCTTTTTTTTTCTGGTTCTTGTTTCATTTTGTGTAAATTTTGTTTCTATTCCTTTGCCGAAACAAAATAAACATGAAAAGAATTCCCCCCCCCAAAAAAAAAAAAAGAAAAAAAAATCAAACAGGGCCACTCTAACCCCCCTGCCACCCCACCCCCCGCCTGCTCCAAAGAAATTCCAGGGTGGGGAATAACCCCAGCCCCCTCTTACCATGTCAGTGGGGGTCCTGTGTAGTAAAAGGAGCAGGAGGGCTGCCTACCTATCTCCTGCCCCGGGGTCATTCCTTTCACATGGCTTCGGTCAGCTCGGAGGCTGAAACCAGAGCGATGTCGAAATGGCGCCGGTCTCGGGCACTCTTCCTTCTAAGCTGTGCGCATGTGCACACGCACAGAGGTGGTGAACCCCGCACATGCACAGAGGTCGTGAACCCCGCACACGCACACAGCAAGAAATCCTGGTATTATTTGCATTATACTGGCTCGTAGAGCACACGTTTCAACTTGGCTGATAAAAAAAAGTGCACAACAGGAATAGGTAACCTTGGTCTCAGGACTGGCGGGCGACATTCTCTTGTATGAATAGCTGAACAACAAATTGCAGCCGTCCGGTCCTGAGACCAGCACCATTTTGAAGTCTGGTGTAAAGACTGTCCAACATTATTTGAAAGGGGATGACCCAAGGACAGGAAGTGAATAGGCGACCTCCTGACCCTTCTACTGCACAGGATCCCCAAGGTTAGGGTAAAAAGGGGGGACTGGTTGGTTCCTAATCCCTATTACCTTATTGGGAGAAGGGTTGGAGAGACCTTGAGTGCCAGCAATGGTTTTTTAGGGGAGGGTTTGAAAGCCTAAAGTCACTTATTTGTGTGTTTATGAATGTGTGTGTGGGGGGGGGGGGGGGGGTTGGGACAGCTCAGAACTTATTTTGGGGACATCTGGGGAGTCCTCGAGTTCTGGGGTGTCCCAAGCTAGCAGAGTATTTTATTTTCCTTTTATTTTCCAGTTTTTATTTTAGAAAATCCAATGAAATGTTGTCGGTTTTTCTTTCGTTGTGCTTTGAAAACATAATGAAAGAAATGAACCCCCCCAGAGCACACCAAATGCGGTGCCTGAACACTACGCTTGGCAGTGCTGGCCTGCGGACAGACGGAGAGCAACCATCAGAGACCTCTGCTTCATCTTCTGGCAGTGCTTGGACACTTTATCAGCAGCAAGTGCCTTGTGTAGCACTTCATCTAAGTCCACCTCTCCCACGCTTCACAGGGTGAGAGGCAGAACATGATTCAACAGAATAGTTTCCTTGCCATGTCTGGTGGGAATGTCAGTGTCTCCCTGGATTTATGACTATTCAGCCAGAAAACTTCTAAACTTCCCTCTGTAGAGGCAAGCCTGCTCCCCGATCCAGTCCAGGTTTTCTGAAATCCACAGTTGCTAACCTGCTGCCTGCCAGGCAAACTCTAGATTCTGTCAACACAGGAGCTGTGTCTCCAAAATGGTCCAGTGTGGTCTCCCCGGAAAAAGATAGCTAATTCCATTCCAGCCGCAGACCATCCAGATCCAAGCAAGTACAACCACAAAGAATTAACAACAGCATCTGTAGAGATAGCTTCTGTTTTAACACACTGCACAGCTCCCTTGAGAAACACAGAGGATTCAAGCAAATTATTCTGCCAGTTGAATTTGATATCCTTACAGCCAAGACAAACATAGTCCCCAATTGCAGTTCTCCTGTTCTGGTCTCATGCAAAAGATTTCTCTGAAACACAAAGGACTGATTGACTCAGTCGGAGCTCAACAATCATCAGGTGCCAGGAAGCAGCTGCTAATGAGACCTGCTCATTACGAGTACACTTCTTCCTAACAGCTGCCAGAGGATGTGGTTAGTGCAGTTAGTATAGCTGTGTTTAAAAAAGGATTGGATAAGTTCTTGGAGGAGAAGTCCATTACCTGCTATCAAGTTCACTTAGAGAATAGCCACTGCCATTAGCGATGGTAACATGGAATAGACTTAGTTTTTGGGTACTTGCCAGGTTCTTATGGCCTGGATTGGCCACTGTTGGAAACAGGATGCTGGGTTTGAAGGACCCTTGGACTGACCCAGTATGACATGTTCTTATGTTCCTAAACAGGCTAGATTGCCTAAGTATAAAGGAATTATATGCAACTCCCGGGTACCTGGTGACCACATCAAGGACTTTTAGTCAAGTGTCACAGACCTCTTTCACATTGATGGAGTGGAAAAGCTTTCTTTTGTGGTAGATCTCCTTTTTGCAACATGGTGGAATAAAGACTATATGAGTGCGGTCAATAGTTCCCAGAACGTTTGGAAAGTTCGCTAAAGCCTAGCAAGTCCTGTCTTTCATGAGGGAATCTTATTAAACAATTAATGCAGCTATGTACAGCTCTTACAACCTGTCCCAGGTTTTTTATTTTCTCCCTACGACCCCGACTATTGTTTGGAATGACTCAGCCATAAAATGCAGGGCACAGAATAGTTTGGTGAGGCCTGGTATAGTGTGGGACCTTTCTGTGACTGGATCCAGATCTCTCTGAGTTCTTGATATAATTCCATAATAGTCTGAGGCATTACCTCATAACCACATGATCCTCCAGCATCACCAACAATGCGGTGCAGGGATGAAAGATGTGCTCCTTGTACCACCTACATGCCCTCTTGCATGGCAAGCCCTTGCGTGGCCCATCCTGTTTCACTGGCAGGGCCTCCAGTTCTGGCTCCGGTGCAGGTACTTCCCCAGAAGGGGTTTAAACCTCCCTTGCCTGTTGTTCTTGTAGTTGTTGTTGTTGAGTGGCCTAAAGCAGCCAGTATCCCATTACGAGTATTCTTCCTAACATTCTGGCTTTAGGAAGACAGGGCAGGTAACAAAAGGTATTTTCATTGGCTCACCAGTGCTGTGAAAATGTGTCAGAGAGAAGGCTTCATTTTATATCGTACAATAATTGCTGCTACCCCATGATAACAGCTGCTATGGAGTGATAAAAACTTTTTTGCCATATGCCTGCAAAAAGGAAGGGGAAAATTAGGGTTTTTCCCACAGAACCCTTACCTTCCTTAAGAGAGATTTATTTATTTATTTATTTATTTATACCGCGGCACGTTCGGAACATCACCTCGGTTTACATGTAACAGTAATGCAGCAACAGGCTTTACAATCAACACACAAAGGAGATAATATAGCAACAGGCTTTACACGTTGAACATATATAGTAACAGGAGCTGATTAACTGATTATGTAAAGTATAGTCTTGGTATATTTCCTCAGTATATCTCCTTATAAAATTTTATTGTCCCCTTAAAAGCCTCTAGATATTTTCTATGGTTAAATGATTTAGATTTTTTAAAATACAAATGAAAATTTGGGAATTTTGGGAAACTTTTCCTTTTTCTTATGTGTGAATTATGTTATGGAAATGATTTATTTCTGTATATTTGTAAAATTTAAATTAATAAATAAAGAATTTAAAAAAAAAATGTTGCCGCTCTACTGCAAATAAAAGAGGTGTTGCTATTCCCCTCGCTAAATCTGATGTTAGTATGCAATATTTTACCACAAAATTTGCTAGGAGTCCTTCATTTGTATAATTTTCTTGATTTTTCATACTCATTATTCATATTTTAATACTAACACACATTGCAATAAGCATCGCACTGTAGCATTGTTTTAGTGCATGACAGAACTCGTTTAACGCACGTTGATGCCTTAATGCAACTTGATGAATGATCTAGTTAGATTGCTGCATAACTTGTTCATAAGAGGATGAATTAAATTTTGTATGCTTAGCTATCCAGGGAATAAATGAGTAAAACAAAAACTGGCTTTGATAAAACGTGATATGCTGTAATCTGTCAAGTATCTACAGCCAGCAGTCGGGATACATCCTTGCAGCTTGGACAGAAGCAATTGGGCCAATTGGATGGGTCGCTTTGTCTTTTTCTGCTGTCCTCTACTAGATTGCTATGATTGCACTTGCCAATTTTAAAAAAGTAACAACTTGGACCATTTCTTGTTAAAAATGTGCAAAAAGTACATACGCTAAAAACGTCCACAAATGAAAATTGCCCCCTTGACAATATGCGAACCCCAGTCTGCAATGCCTATTGATTTGTTAGTTATCTTAGGGCCAGATTCATAAAGGCTTTTCTCCTATTTTTGTGTCTATGGGAAAACCCCTTATTGAATCAGTTACTTAGTGTGAACCTCTGCGTATGGAGCAGGAAAAGACAAGACAGCTACGGCAGCAAACAGTGATACAGACAGAGTGCCATCATCCAAACCAGTCTGTGTAGTCTTCTACCACCGAGCTTGCATACTTTGACAGTGCCAGTGAAAGAGAGAGGAAGAAGCGAAGGGCAAAGTAGCGCTGAGTCTGACTGATGGTCTGCGTGCTGCGGAAAGAAAGAGGAAAGGGTTATTAAACTTGCATGCTGTGCAGCTACAGCAGAAGCAAGATGAGAAGAAAAATGGTAATGCCCCTCTGCTACATTCCAGCAATAAATCTACGAGATCTGTTTCCTCTCATCATCAGATAAAAGCAGCACGTTCTCTTCATGCTATCCTTCTTAGCAACTGCACATCCTCCACCAACTTATCCAGTTTGATTGCTATATTTACTTGTATTTTTTTATTAAGAATGCTTCGGAGTTAATAACAAATATATGCAAGTCAGGCACTGGCATTTATTTTGGAACTATAAGATAGTCTGAGACCTAATTGGAAGTTACACATACAAACAGTGGCCATAGTCTCAAACCCAGACAGACCAGTGATATTTCTCCAACTTGTCTAACAATGGAAAAGTGTTGATGGATGCAAGGAAAGGCCACAGCATCTATAGCAAATATGGAAGCTTTGAAGTTAACTGGTAGTGTTGGGAGAATAACTCAGCTCCAGATAGACCACTACTTTTTTTTTTTTTTTTAGCAGTTTCATTCATCTCTAAGAGATATAAAGGTTTATTCAATAAAGATTTTTCCCTGGGTATATTATAAGGAAATGTCCTTTCTGAATAAGACCCATGAAGTGACACAGTGCTCACTCTAAGGGCAATAAGCACCTGTGAGACGCTTCTCTATTTCCACTTCAATCAGGGCCACCGACACAAGAGTAATGGTCACTGCTGGGTGCATTGACTCAAGATTGCAACATGGAAATAGTGCAAGTGACTGGTGTGACAATTTTTCCTAGACCAGCACATGTGAAAGGTCACTCTTTATGTCCTGCTACTTTACAATAGTAAACATTGCTTATAATATACAAAAACTGGCTTCCAAAATTATTTTGAACCTGTGCTAATTACATGGTAGCAGTCAAATTCTCATTACGCTAACCTTGTAAACTCCCAGTCTGTGAGTTATAAAAATGAACCACAGCACTCTAGAATGTTGATATTTATTTTTCAGATTGCAAATGTGACACAAGACAAAGTGTGACATGTTTTAATGAATTTCCTCTAATATGCATTTGATTTCCATCAGGAAAATGTAAGGTTCATGATACTTGCAGTGAAAAACATATTTATCCTCTATATTCTTTGCCCTTGCAAATGTGCCCCAGTGTAACTGACATTTTAATTATCCAACAAGCACTGAAAATCTAACCGTGGATGTAGCATGTTAAACGTCTTCTCCCTGGAGAAAACAAGCCAAGAATATCAAATGCTTAGTAAAAAAAAAAAAGTTAAGAAAATAAATTATAGGCAAAAGACTAGTGTCTGAAAATGCTCTGTATGCCAGAACATGATTGCTCCTTTAAAATATGAATATTTGTAGCAGTCACATCTTTTAATGATCCTAGTATAGAGGACTGGTCTTGTGGCTCAGGTACCATGGAGAGAACTTGAGTTTGATTCACAGACTGGATCCTGCTCCCCAATATGGCCAAGGATGAGGATGCTGCAGAGGCACAACTTGTAGCCCCCCTTGGGGTAACGGATTGCAGTCATTACTCAACAGTGACACCTAGTGGTCATATACAAGGGCCCTTTTAGACAAGTTCTGGAAAGAGCCAGTTTGTGGCCTCTGGGCAAGAACTATTGTTGAAAAGGTTGGACTGATTTGTGAGGAAATATAAAGTGAGGAAAAAACCCAGACAAGTGTAAATAAAAGCTCATGGTGCCATTGGTCAACAAATGTTAGTATGAGCTGGAAGCCCAACAAAGAACAGGAAAATCTTTTGGGGGAATTAACAAAAAGGAAAATATATTACTAGGTTATCATTCATGTTTGCAATATTTGTATTGTAAGAATGAATGATAAAGGCAAATATAGTTTGTTTTTTATGCTTAGTTTGTATTGCTTACAAATTAAGTTGAAAAATTAGATACTGTTCCATTTACAGGGATGTGGCAGGCATCAAACAAGGTGATTGCTCTGCCATAACAACTCAAAATCTGTGATTTTTACCTACTAATGTCATTGGTCAGCTATGATGTATTTTCTGTGTGCAATACTCTCTATATAGATAGGTAAATAAAAAAATTAAGGAATGTTTTATCTATATCTGCAAAGTGTTTTTAGAGGTATATAAAAATAATACAGATTCTTGCCATCCTGTTATATAGCAATCTAAAAGGAACTCACACAAGTCTAGGCATTGTTAAATAGAGATGATCTCTCTCATAAACTATTACAATGGGAACCAGATTTTATTTTTCAAAGGGATATAAAATGGCCTAAAGATCTCAATATAGAGATAGAATGGTCAGTGTTTCTATAAATGGAAGCATTGTTAGTTGGTGTCAACCAAGTGAAATGTTGAGTGATGATTTCTTGACTGGCATCGTGTGCAGAAATTTATGATGATTTAATTTGTGAGTTGCGACATATGAGGTTGAAAAGCCATCAGTGGGTTAAAGCAGTGAGAGACATTTGGTTTGTTTGAAAGGTATAGTTGTTCTTTTTAACTTTTTTTTAATAGAATTTTTAATTTACAAACATGAAAATAGTTTTTAACAGAAATATGTGGAGATTCAAAATTACACAAAAAACCTTCCAAGATAAATTTCAATAAAGTGAAAAATCCACACCAAGCAGAAATTCAGAAAGAAAACAGTGAGGAGAAGAAGAATTTTAAGGGAGAATACACCAGACACACTTAGCTAAGGAATAAAGGCTTAACATAGTACATCCAGCATTAATAACTGATAAATCAGGGGAGGAAGTAAGTGGCCTACGAGACTCAACAAAAGATTTTAGCTGTTCAGAAGGAAAAAAATAAAACATTTGTCTCCTTTTTTAATTATACATTTACACGGAAAATGAAGAACAAAGGAAAAACCTATTTATTTATTTATTATTTATTTATTTGCTTTCGTATACTGACATTTGTTGGGATACATCACATCGGTTTACATGTTGGCGTGGAGAAATAGTAGGAGATACAACATCCTGATGAAAAGATAAAAAGCCTGCATACCTTGTAGAAGACATGGCAAATCAGACTTCTAGCAGGCAGTTCTCTATTGGAAGGGATGTCTTTCTGAAATATAAGTGTGGGCATGCCAATAAAGGGATTTGCTGCTGGATATATCGGGATCCCAGTGGAGGTGTATAGTACTCTACCAGGAGGATATGTCAATGTGAACAGGGAGAAGATGAGGATGTCATGCTGTAGTGTTAATATGAGCCACCAGTACCTCTTCAGTTACGTCTTTTTCAGGGTAGTTTTATACAGATGATTCGCCCTATTCTCTCATACTGCACCCTTTTTAGTGAGATAGAGGAATTTTTATATAAACAGATGCAGACTGTTAGTATAGGTAAGAGCTCCTACCAGCACATCAATTTGACATTTTCTCTCTAGATTGGACAGCTGTAGATGAAAGATCTACTATCTTAACTCCTTGTCTCCCCATGGGTGTGCTTTACATTTGAGAAGATATGCCAATACTTGTGGGTTGGCCACACTCATATCTCTTCCACATGTAGGAAGTTAAATTTAACCACTTGGATATGTAACATGCATTCAAGTTACAACATTCAAGGGCACTAATAATCAAGTTTTAAATAATTTGTTAGGAATGTTGAGTGCAGGTTTGAGGACAGAGGTGCATGCCAAAGTACATGCATGGTTGTGTGTTGTGTGTTGTTGTGAGAGTGAAAGGATGTGGAAGTATAGAAAGAGGCTGCATGCTGGGATTACATGGTTTACAGGATGCATAATGAGAGACAGATTTCTTATACATTTTTTTTTATTTTAACAATTTAAAAAATGGCACAATTTCAAATCTATTTACACCTGCTAGCTGATACCATCTTGTGTTTCCTGGCACAAGCTGCTAGTCATCTTGGGTTGCTTCTGTTGAGACAACCTCTCCCTTGATGTCAGAAAGAAGTGCCTTCAAAACTTGGTGTCCTGTGGTGTGTTAGCATGCTGAAGCCACACACCTAAGAGGCATGACCCTTGGAGTGGTTTTGCAATTTGGACTCTGTTGCATTTTTCTTTGTAAGACTCTGCTTGATGGGGAAGAAGAGAAAAGGGAGCATCATGACTTTCCCACCTATATCCTCCGTAGCCCTTCAATCTTCTCAGTCTATGTTAAAGGCTTTCCATTCTATTAGCTAAGGCACTTCAGGCTCTTTTGAGCTAGGAACCATGAGCTCCAATGGGAGACTTTAACCTCCCTGAGTCCCAATGGACCAATCCCTCTACAGGCCAGGAGCTTAACTCAGATAGGTCTTCAAGTTGGGGAGAATGAAGTTGAAATTTCTCCCACCCCAATTCAAGGTGAGGTATCCCAGTTTGTAGTGCCTGCCTTGTGGTCTGCTTAGCTCTCCTTGTCTGTTTTTCCCTTGTCTATCTTGTATATACACTTTTGAATCACCTGGAGAAACTGGCCACAATAATACTGGATTCCTTATGGTTGGCCATTACCAGATTGAAGGTTACATTGTCTTCTAGAATTGACATTATGTTGAATTCTATGGGGAATATGTCTGTCCAACTTAATGAGCATGCCCAGAATATTCAGGAACATGATGAGAAATGAGTTGCTTTCAAAAATAAATTTTTAGTTCCATTTGCATTCCCTGAATCTTAGAGGAATACTAGTATTTCCTTAGGTGACTTAGTACTCTCTCTCTCTCTCTCTCTCTCTCTCTCTCTCTCTGCAGCATATAGAAGGTATACGAGAGGGATGTGAAGTCTGTAAATTTTCATTTGATGTTTCTTTGCATCAAATGCAAAGAAACATCATAAATCTTTATTGGATAGCCATTCTTCCTTCTTAGGATCTCTTTCTAATCATGTTTCAGACATTTCATCCATTCAAGGAGCTTTTGTTAAAACTGTTCATCTTCATACTGGACTTGAAATGCTTGAAAATTCTGCTAGATATTAAAATGTATGTTTTGTTAATTTTTTCTAGAAGTAGATATGTATCACCTTATGAGACGGTCAAAAGATTTTATTGAGAGTTTGAAGATATTGCCTCAAAATTTCCCCTCTGTACGTAAAATTTATTCTCTTTCTCTCAAAAAGATAATCTGCCTCTCAAGAAGGAGGCATTGATATATTGGTATCTTCTGATAGGTTAGATTTTTCTGCTTTATTAGAAAATTCCCAAGATGATATTGTTGCTAGGGAAACTCTGATAGTTATTTTTGCCCTGGAAATGGATAGAGATTTGGTGTTGAAACTTTTTTTAGACATAGTTTATCCTTTATATGAGAAAAAGTGAATGTTTTCTCAGATCAATCCTTTTACAAGAGAAAATCCTTTTTACAATTAACATCCCAGGCTTTAGGCTTAAGTGTTTCTTATTTTCTTAAATTTCTTAAATTTCCTTGCAAGTGTGTAATAGTATATCAAGGGAATACATTTATTTTTATGACTCTACAATTAAAAAGGTTCTTGATTTTTAATTGTGAAGGATTAGCCGGTTTTACAAGATATATTTGCAAAATTATCTGTCTCTCCAATTATGGACTTCTGTTTTTTTTATGAAATTCTTTGTATTGGTTTTCTGTTTGTTTGTTTTGCTTCTCATTAGAAAACTTTGCATGTACTGCAATATTTTGTTGCACTTTATGTTGGGTTTTATGGGGAATATTCCCCATAGAAAAAAATAAAGAAAAGAAAGTCTGAGTCTGAGCACAATACTCTTATTATGAGAGATAATTTAGTCTGCATAGAAAACTGGAAAATCTGGGGCATTATGTTTAAGGTTTTTAAATTTCCCCAGATGCTCTATTATTTCCTCTCTCGGAGATGCTTAGGAGATTCTTTGTGGATCTCCTAGGAATCTCCAAGGAAACTATTCTACCAGTGGTAAAAGTTTAATATTTACCTTTAGTAAATGTTGCTTCTTCCCAGTCCTTAGATCAGAGCTTGCCAAAGTGTGTGTCGCCTGCAGTGTGCCGGTGTGTCGCGCAAGCCCGGTGCACGTGACACACCGGCAAGTGGGAGCCAATGCGGCCGCCGGTGGACCTCAACCCACTGGCGGCTGAACAGTAAAGAATTGCTGTGCTGTGTGCCGCAGACACAAAGCAGGAAGATCGGTAGAACCGTGGTGGAGCTCACCTCACCACGGCCCGAAGAACAAGGTCACGTCGAAACGTGCAGGTGCTCCTCCTCCTTCCTGCCCACGCGGCCCCGGAAGGAAAATGTTGCCGGAGCCGCACGGGCAGAAAGAGGGAGGAGCATCAGCCGCATGCAGAAGAGGAGCAGTGTTGTTGCAGCGAGCCAGAAGAGGAGGCGGCCCGGTAGCAGCGTCCCCACCGCAAAGATCAGGGCCCCCACCGCGGATCGGCCCGAAAAGATCAGGGCCGCTGCAGAGCCCGTCCTGCAGCGACCCGTGAAGAGGAGGCCCAAAGGTAAGAGAGAGGCTGAGGGCCCATTGAGTGTGTGTATGAGATGAGTTGAGAGATTGTGTGCGTGTATTGGGTGTGGGAGTGAGGACCTGAATGTTTGCAGAGACAGCATGTGAGAACCTGTATGTGTGTGAGAGAGACAGCATGTGATAGTGAGAGCCTGTGCTTGAGCAAGACAGCATGTGGGAGTGAGAGAGAGCCTGGGTGTGTGAGAGTCAGACAGCATGTGCAAGAGAGAGACTGTGTATGAATGATTGTATGAGAGAGAGCATGTGACAGTGAGAGCCTGTGTGTATGAGAGAGAGAGAGAGAGAGAGAGAAAGCATGTGAGAATGAGAACCTGACTGAATGTTTGAGGGAAGAAGATAGATGGAGAGAAAAGAAATAGAAAAAAAGACAATATGAAAGGAATTGGCAAAAAAATAAGAAAGGGGAGGTGGAACAAAAAAGCCTGTGACCAACAGATTAGAAAACTAAGATCAGACAGCAAAGGTAAAAAAAAGAAATAAATTACTTTTTACTGATTGGCACATGTAATCTTTGGTAATGTGCAACAGTAGCACTTTCTCTATGTGGATCTCACAATGCATGAGGAAGTGGAAACCCACGGGACCTGCACAGAGGAGGCAGCAGAATGGGCTTCAGTGCCAATAGCAGCAATCAGCGCCTCCCAAATAGCCATGCGGCATCAGTGACAGTGGCAGCAGAGGAATGAGAGAGGCTCCAAGGTTGCTGGCAAAAGAAAGAAAGGGGGTCTGCCTTTAGTGTGTGCGTGTGTATGAATGGGAGTCTGCCTGGGGGTGTATGTGTGTGAATGCATGGGTGCCTGCCTGAGGGTGTGTCTGTGTATGAGAATGTATGGGTCTTCCTGGGGTTTGTATGTGTGAGAATAGGTGCCGGCCTGTGTGTAGTATATGTGTGTGCGTGAGAATGAATTGGTGCCTGCCTGGGGGTCTGTGTGTGTGAGAATGAATGTGTGCATGCCTGGGGGATGGTAAGGGAGTGGTGTAAAAATGAATGGGAGCCTGCCTGGGGGTCAGTTTCAGTGTGTGAGAATGACTGGAAGCTTGCCTGGGTGTGTGTGTTTGTGTGAGAATAATTGGGAACTTGCCTGGGTGTGTTTGTGTGAGAATGACTGGGAAATTGCCTGGGTGTGTGTGTTTGTGTGAGAATGATTGGGAACTTGCCTGGGTGTGTGTGTTTGTGTGAGAATGATTGGGAACTTGCCTGGGTGTGTGTGTTTGTGTGTATGTGAGGGAGCCAGAGAGAGTGTGTATGAGAAAATCCAGGGGAGTAAGAGTTTGTGTGGGGGGGGTGTGGAGGGGGGAGAGAGTGTCTTAGAGCCTGAGTGTGTGTCAGTGTCTGTGAGAGCGAGAGGTTATGGTGGATATAAGAGCATGAATGTGTATGTATGTGACAGTGTATGTGTGAGAGAGAATGGACATGTGAGTCTGTGAGAGAGGATAACCTCCTAATCCTGGACAATATCAGGGTGACTGGAAATCAAGAGCTCCCACGTATGGACAGCAGGGGCTTTTTAAAATCATTATTAGTTTTAATTATTGGGTGTTATTTGATATATGTGCTGTTTTGAAATATTTTATTGGTGTTTAGGAAATTGTAAAAAATGTATATGATTTTAATTAATAGAAATTCTATTTATCAGTAGTTTTAAAATATTTTTTTATTAGTATGGTTTTACTATTATAACTGATGCTTTATGTTTCTTGATTTTATTTGTTTTATGAGGAATGGTGGTTCTGTTTTTCCATTGTTAATACACAGAGTCTGGCTTCTTGGGGTTTCCATTTCAGTTTTTTCTAATTTGTGCTCCTTTATTTTGTATTCTGTATTTGGTGAGGGTCTGCCTCTGCTCTGTGTGTGTGACCATTATGAGAGATTCTGCTAGCATATGGATCTATAGCAATCTGGTTTGTTTTGTGTCCTCAGTAGGTGGTGTATTGGTATTCTAGGACCCAGTGTAATATTTACCCTTGCTTTTTCACAGGTAAGAACATAAGAACATAAGAAAATGCCATACTGGGTCAGACCAAGGGTCCATCAAGCCCAGCATCCTGTTTCCAACAGTGGCCAATCCAGGCCATAAGAACCTGGCAAGTACCCAAAAACTAAGTCTATTCCATGTAACCATTGCTAATGGCAGTGGCTATTCTCTAAGGGCCAGATTTTCAAAAGCATTTACTCGAGCAAAACTGGTTTTTGCTCGAGTAAATACACTTTACTCAAGTAAGTGGGCTTTTCAAAATTGCTACAATATATGCCATTGAATTGTCCATAGGATTTACTCAAGTAAGTGCACTTTACTCGAGTAAATAGCTTTTGAAAATTGCTACGATAGTATGTCACATTTACATGCGTAACTCCTTTGAAAATGACCCCCTTAGTGAACTTAATAGCAGGTAATGGACTTCTCCTCCAAGAACTTATCCAATCCTTTTTTAAACACAGCTATACTAACTGCACGAACCACATTCTCTGGCAACAAATTCCAGAGTTTAATTGTGCGTTGAGTAAAAAAGAACTTTCTCCGATTAGTTTTAAATGTGCCCCATGCTAACTTCATGGAGTGTCCACTAGTCTTTCTACTATCCGCAAGAGTAAATAACCGATTCACATCTACCCGTTCTAGACCTCTCATGATTTTAAACACCTCTATCATATCCCCCCTCAGTCATCTCTTCTCCAAGCTGAAAAGTCCTAACCTCTTTAGTCTTTCCTCATAGGGGAGTTGTTCCATTCCCCTTATCATTTTGGTAGCCCTTCTCTGTACCTTCTCCATCGCAATTATATCTTTTTTGAGATGCGGCGACCAGAATTGTACACAGTATTCAAGGTGCGGTCTCACCATGGAGCGATACAGAGGCATTATGACATTTTCCGTTTTATTCATCATTCCTTTTCTAATAATTCCCAACATTCTGTTTGCTTTTTTGACTGCCGCAGCACACTGAACCGACGATTTCAATGTGTTATCCACTATGACACCTAGATCTCTTTCTTGGGTTGTAGCACCTAATATGGAACCCAACATCGTGTAATTATAGCATGGGTTATTTTTCCCTATATGCATCACCTTGCACTTATCCACATTAAATTTCATCTGCCATTTGGATGCCCAATTTTCCAGTCTCACAAGGTCTTCCTGCAATTTATCACAATCTGCTTGTGATTTAACTACTCTGAACAATTTTGTGTCATCTGCAGGTAGGGTTATTGTTGTTTGAGTCCTTGTTGTTATTACTGTTATGTTACAATGGGATTGCATTATAGATTTTGAGTGTCTTTTTTGCGAGGTTTTATTTTAGTTCACAATGTGCCTGGCAGTGGAAGGTGTTTGTGCTGCTGTTACTGTGAGGTGACACCAGCATTTGAAAATATCTTTTAGTTTGATGAGCTGTAAGGGAAACATCCAAGCTCCATTTTTTGGGGGAATTTCAGTGGATGCACAGAGTTACAGAACTGGAGGTGCAGGATTTATATTGACATTCTGTCCCTTCCTATAAATTCCAGACTTCACTCTCATAGCCAGTTAGAATTAGTTGAATGAGGCTATCAAATAATTATATAGTGTGAAACTAGCCAGCTTTTAAAAATTACGCAGAAGACCCTTTGGACTTTATTAACACCAAATATTCAAAAGCTGTGTTCATCCCATCAAGCTCATATATCTCATTAAAGAGGTAAATTGAATAACACAATAACTTTGTTTTATTATTGTTATTCATAAATTATAACAATAATATTAATCTTGGAATATTATATATTTTTAATATAAATGAAAGGTTTTCACAAGATAGGTTGTGTCGTGAAACATTTTATTATGTATATATTTAAGGAAACATACGTAAATTGTCGAAATACATTTCGTTAGTTTAACCTTTAACCTCTGGTTTGCTAGTAGACTGAATTACTGTGTCCCGAAATTATGTTTGTCTAAAAAGTGTGTCACCAACATGAAAAGTTTGGAAAGCTCTGCCTTAGATAATGGCTCTAAAGGAGACATATTGGATCTTACCAGTTTCTTAGAGGACTCTAATTTTCTTGTTAAGGATACAGCCAATCTTCTAGTGGAATTTCTTAGAGTCTGTCATGATTCTGGCTCCTAGGCTGCTTCCCCACCAGCAGAGGTCCACATGAAGCCACCCTTTGTCCTGTGCTAACCACCTCTTTCATGCTCCCATGACATAACTGGGTCAGCCCTATTTAGGCTTGCCTTTCCCACAACATGATGCCTCATTGAGGCACCTCAGCTGTTTGCATTGGCCCACCTTGCTTTGCATTGCTACTATGTGGCCCCTGTGGCTTTCGGTTTGCCTTGTCCTGTGGCCTCCTCAGCCTTCTTGCCCTGTCTTGTGGCCCTGAGTCTCTCTCTGCCTTCCCTTGTGGCCTGGCTTGGGCCTCCTTGTCTGTTTTTCCTTTATCTTGTATGTATCTTGCTTTGCATTAGTTCCCTGTTAGCCTATGTTGTCATTTCCTTGCCTTGTTCTCATAGTCCTGTCCAGTTCTAGTCTTGTCCAGTCCTAGTTTTGTACTGCCTTATCTTCCCTGCCCCATCTTCCTGTGGGTATTTGGTTCAAGCTTTTGTCTCCCTTGTCTGCCTCGCCTCTATATCTAGTCCTTGTTTCTAGCCCCAGGCCTTGTCACCTGTTCCAGCCCTTGTCTCCTGTGCAAGTCCCCAGCTCCCTCCTGGTTCCCTAGTGCTGTCTCACTTGCCTTCCCTGTCAGCATTGCTAGGACTGATCTAGTTGCTGATTCAGACTGTCTCTGGCCTTGACCCTGCTTGTTCACTGCATGCTTAGATTTATTTATTTTATTTATTTATTTAGCATTTTTTATATACCGAGGTAGAGCAGAGTAGCCTTCACTCCGGTTTACAATTATAACAACCTGATACATAAAACTATTGAAGACATTGAAAAAAAAAAAAACAACAGCATTTAACAATCTGAGAACAGTCATGTAAAGCATATGGACAAGGCAAGCTATCCCAAAGGATAGGCATATTGAAGATAAACCAGATAAAGGTGTACCAAAGGAAAGGTACATTGAGTAGACAGAGATCAAGTATAATGATAAGATAGTCTTAGATATCTGTAGGAAACTGGATGATTAGACAGAGGGGGAATAAATGACAAAATATGGGAAGCTGTGGGATTAAGTTTTGAGATTGTTGAGCAGGCTATCAGTATGAGATTGGCAGAGTAGCCAGGCTTTTAGTTCTTTCTTAAAAGATTTTGGGTTTTCTTGAGAGGCGAGGAACTGAGGTAAAGAGTTCCATAGTTTTGGGCCGATGATAGAAATGGCTCTGTTTCTGGTGGACGAGAGTTTAGCAAAAGGGAGTGATGGAATCACTAGCTGTATTTTACTAGTTGATCTTGTTGTGCGTGGAGAATACTGGATATGAATGATGTCATCAAGTGCGGTGTAGTCTGCTTTGTATATTGCTTTCTGTAAAGTTGAGAGGATCTTAAATTCGATTCTTTGTTCAATTGTGAGCCATTGTAATTGCTTGAATATGGGTGTGATATGATCAAATTTTCTTTTACCCGTCAGAACTCTGGCAGCAGCATTCTGAAGAAGTTGTAAGGGTCTTAGGGATGATTTAGGTAAGCCAATTAGTAGGGAATTGCAATAGTCCAGACCAGAGAAGATTAGGGTTTGAAGGACGGTTTTGAAATCATGGGGGTGAAGCAGAGGTTTTAGGTGTTTGATTACATGTAATTTATGAAATCCTTCTTTTATTTTTTAAGAGATGTGAGTTTTATAGTTTAGATCGCTATCAATCCAGAAGCCCAAGTCTTTAACGTTGTCTTTGAGTTGGATGGTGGTATTGTCGAATTGGAAAGGTGGGATAATTTTTGGTCTGGCATTATTTCTGGCGATTAGAATGCATTTGGTTTTGTTCATATTTAAGCATAATTTGAGCTGGAGTAACATGTTTCTGATTGAATCAAGGAGTGAGGCAGCCCTAGACATAGAGTCTTCAATGGAGGAGGAAATTGGAATGAGAATTTGAATATCATTGGCGTACATGTAATAGGTAATATCAAGGTTGGATAGGAGATGACATAGCGGAATAAGGTAGATGTTAAACAGAATGGGAGAGAGTGCTGATCCTTGTGGTACACCTGTATTGAGGGGGATGGCATTTGAAGAAGAGTTGTTATAGGAGACTCTGAAAAATCTATTTTTCAGGAAGGATGAAAACCAGCTTAGGGTTTTTTCAGCGAGACCGATGGCTTCCAGACTAGAAATAAGCAAATTGTGGTCCACCGTATCGAAGGCTGCGGAGAGGTCTAGAAGAATCAGTAGATATCCTTTTTTGTTGTCAAGACCTCTTATAATTGTATTGGAAAGGTTGAGTAAGAGGGTTTCAGTGCTGTGGTTTTTCCTAAAACCAAATTGGGTGGGGTAAAGGATTTTGTTGTCATCTAAATGATCATTGAGTTGTTTCAGTACCGCCTTCTCAGTCAGTTTGGCAAAGAAGGGTAGGTTAGAAATTGGGCGGTAATTGTTAAGGTCGTCAGAGTTGAGGTATTTTTTCTTTAAAAGAGGTGTGATAGTGGCAATTTTAAGCATGGGAGGTAGCTCGCCTTCTTCTAGGGATTTGTTAATGATTGCTGCAATTGTTGGGGCTAAAGGATGAGCAATTTCCTTAAGAACTCGAGTGGGAATGGAGTCTAAATCATGTCGTGCAGGGTTGATTTTTTTAATCATTTTTTCAGTTTCCAAAATGGAGATGTGTCTGAATTCTAACCAGGGAGAGATGTTATTTGTTGAGGTATGCATTTGCATATGCAAGTTTGATGTAGAGTTGAGGGAGTCTATGATTTTGGAGATTTTGTCGTTGAAAAAGATAGCTAAGTCTTGGCTTAGGTTTTTTTTGGAGACAGAGACAGTAGAGATGCCGTTATCTGTGATGAGGTTGTTTACAATGTTGAACAAGGATTTCGATTTATTAGTGGAGTTTATTATTTTTTTACCATAGTAGTCCCGTTTTGTGTTTTGGATAGATTTTTTGTATGCAGCTAGTTGAGTACGGTACTTCTGTAGTGTTGAGGGGAGCTTGTTTTTTTGCCATTATTTTTCAATTTTCCTGAGAGCATTTTTCATGTTTTTTAGAGTGGAGTTGTACCAAGGGTTTTGATTTTCTTTTTTGTTCTTCAGACGTTTGATTTTCTCTGGGTTAACGATATTGGCAGTTTTTTCAGTGATATGAGACCAGGATTGAATAGCGTTGTTTATGTTTGATAGATCAAGATTCGCTAGTTGATGTCCCAGCTCACGAAGGAGGGAATTAGTTTGAAAGGGAGGACGGTATTTGAAGATTTTTTGTTTGTTATTATCGTTAGAAGGGAGGTTGTAGTTCAATTGAGACTTGCAAGATAGGAGATAGTGATCAGACCAGGGAACTGGGGTGTAAAAAATAGAGGTGTCCGTGAAGAAACTGTTAGTAAAAATCAGGTCAAGGGCGTGTCCTGCTTTATGTGTGGGGTGGTTTACTTGGGGGGTAAAATTTAAACTAGAGAGCAGGTCTAGTAGGGTTTCGAAGCTTGGGGAACTGGGGATGGCATCAGGGTGAAGGTTGAAGTCACCCAGGATGATGGAAGGCTTTTTCGTGTTGATGTTTGTAATGAGGAATTCCAGGAGTGGGGAGATGTTGCTGTTTAGTAGTTTGGGTGGACAATATACAAGGCAAACTTGTAGGAATTGAGAGTCGAAAAGAGCTACTTCATATTGTTTTGGGAGGTTATGCGGAATCATTTTCATTGAGAGGTGTTTTTTTATATGAAATAAAAGGCCTCCTCCTCTTTTGTAGTTACGAGGAATTGAGAAGGTGTCATAGTTAGTGTGAACTAGGTGGTTCAGAAGTACTTGATCGGTGTTTTTTAGCCAGGATTCTGTTATGGCGAGGAAGTCAGGGTTATTTTCTTGTAATAAGTCGGAGATTAGCATGTGTTTTTTTGATAGGGATTGAGCATTAATGAGGAGGAAGGTGAGATATAATAGGTTTTTGTTATTTTTCAAGAGGGGGATGTTAATAAGGTGTTTGCGCCTGATTTGGAATGGAGGGATGGTAACAGACATCATCTTAGTGGAGGAAAAGAATTTTGATGTGGTTTGATTGAAGCTTGCAGAGGATGAATGTGTAGGCTGGAGAGCTGTCCGAGTGAGGCTAGCAGAGGATGAATGTGGAAGCTGGAGAGCTGTCCGAGTGAGGCTAGCAGAGGATGAATGTGTAGGCTGGAGAGCTGTCCGAGTGAGGCTAGCAGAGGATGAATGTGGAAGCTGGAGAGCTGTCCGAGTGAGGCTAGCAGAGGATGAATGTGGAAGCTGGAGAGCTGTCCGAGTGAGGCTAGCAGAGGATGAATGTGGAAGCTGGAGAGCTGTCCGAGTGAGGCTAGCAGAGGATGAATGTGTAGGCTGGAGAGCTGTCCGAGTGAGACTAGCAGAGGATGAATGTGTAGGCTGGAGAGCTGTCCGAGTGAGGCTAGCAGAGGATGAATGTGTAGGCTGGAGAGCTGTCCGAATGAGGCTAGCAGAAAAAGCAGGCAATGAATGAGAATGAGAGACGGTTGGAGAAGAAGTAATGGAGAAAGTAGCATTCTGGGCGACTTTGTTTATTGGTTTGCCTTACTTAAGAACTCAGTGGCTGCACGAAGGGGCGCACAAAGGGGCCAGCCCCTTTGTCGCGCTCCTTCGGCGCGCGACGCAGGCGCGCGGCGCCTTCCGTCCAGTTAATTTAAGTTGTGACGCCGGGATTTTGAAAATCTCTCTCCGTTTGGATTGGCTGGTTGCTGGTGGGAGGGTCCGATGGGCGGCGCGGCTGGTGGCAGGCAGGCAGCGCAATCGGAGGCTGGGCTCGCCGGGGCAGGGGAATAGGAAGGCCTTACCCCGACAGGTCTGGGCGCCGATCGCGCAGGCCTTCTCTCCCCTGGTATTTGGCAGCGGCGGCAGCAGCAGCGGCAGAAGCGGAGGTGAGCGGTTAAAGGGACGCGGCGCCTTCCGTCCAGTTAATTTAAGTTGTGACGCCGGGATTTTGAAAATCCCTCTCCGTTTGGATTGGCTGGTTGCTGGTGGGAGGGTCCGATGGGCGGCGCGGCTGGTGGCAGGCAGGCAGCGCGATCGGAGGCTGGGCTCGCCGGGGCAGGGGAATAGGAAGGCCTTACCCCGACGGGTCTGGGCGCCGATCGCGCAGGCCTTCTCTCCCCTGGTATTCGGCAGCGGCGGCAGCAGCAGCGGCAGAAGTGGAGGTGAGCGGTTAAAGGGACGCGGCGCCTTCCGTCCAGTTAATTTAAGTTGTGACGCCGGGATTTTGAAAATCCCTCTCCGTTTGGATTGGCTGGTTGCTGGTGGGAGGGTCCGATGGGCGGCGCGGCTGGTGGCAGGCAGGCAGCGCGATCGGAGGCTGGGCTCGCCGGGGCAGGGGAATAGGAAGGCCTTACCCCGACGGGTCTGGGCGCCGATCGCGCAGGCCTTCTCTCCCCTGGTATTCGGCAGCGGCGGCAGCAGCAGCGGCAGAAGCGGAGGTGAGCGGTTAAAGGGACGCGGCGCCTTCCGTCCAGTTAATTTAAGTTGTGACGCCGGGATTTTGAAAATCCCTCTCCGTTTGGATTGGCTGGTTGCTGGTGGGAGGGTCCGATGGGCGGCGCGGCTGGTGGCAGGCAGGCAGCGCGATCGGAGGCTGGGCTCGCCGGGGCAGGGGAATAGAAAGGCCTTACCCCGACGGGTCTGGGCGCCGATCGCGCAGGCCTTCTCTCCCCTGGTATTCGGCAGCGGCGGCAGCAGCAGCGGATCTTCTACTTGGACCCTGTCTTTGTTTTCTGCCTGCCTAGACCTCCTGAAGAGTTAACTCTTACTTCACCTGAACTCTGCCTGCCCAGCCTGCTATGTACTACTCCCAGAAAATCCTGCCAGCTACCAGAGCCTGCAGACTCAACCCAAAGGGGAGGTGGCTGCTCAGGTAGAAGACCCTGTCTGGCTTTACCCTAGAGTCTGGACCTTCTCCTGCTGGGAAAATCTCCCACCTAGCTGATTCTCCACTGTGACAAAGTCTGATTAACAACTGATGTTAAAACTTTTTTTTTGCATTAAGAAATATGATTTCTATGGTCAAAAAGTTTTATTTTCCCAGATGTAAGGAAAGATATGTAAATTGTAGTAAATTATTTTTAGAAAGAAAACAAAAAGTGTTGGAAATAGGAGCAACATTTTTAATGAAATTTCCATGCAAATATATGCTCATGGTTCAAGGTAATAGACATATTTTCTATGATCCATCTTAGATGGATAATTTTCTCATAATATTAGTGCACTTCTTAAGTAGATATATCAATATATCAAGTCAATTTAAACATGGCTTTCCATTTATTTTTATTAGTTTCTCAGTAGTCTCTCCCCAATATGTGGCCTGTATAGCAGCTCTCTGGTTTAATATTTTGTTTTATTTTTTTTCTTATATTTTACATATTTTGTATAGAGGATGTCTGCAATTTTCTGTAACCAAGGTTCTTGGATGTAAATTTGAATATTCAATAAAGAGAATATATATATATATGAAAAAATATAAGAAAAGAGTGGGAAACTAGGAAGAAAACTATTTTCATAACTTAAAATGACCTAGGAAACTCAGAAGGCCAGGTCCTAGGAGGCTGGTGACTGTGGCGGTTGCCTCATGCCCATTAGCTGAACAGCTGTTATGCAGCCCTCTTGAGCCTTGGCAAGCCTAGTCTACTACCTCCACCAAGCTTCTGAAGTCAACCTGCAGGCCATGGATGTTTCCACTATCCTTTCTATAGTCACCCTTATGTCAGATAGATTATGGGCCTCTGCAGTGATTCTGAGCGAATGTCTCCAGTGATCTACTCACCTCCTTCACCCAGCAATGACTGAGCAGCATTAGGACCTGCATCCTGAGGTCCTGAAGCCAAATGGGAAGAGGACCTGGGAAGGAGAGAGGGAGAGAAGCCATTGGTGGCAGTGACCTAGGATGGCCAGTAGAGGGGGTGGCTGCTGTGCCACTGCACCACTGCAGGGTCCAGATGCAGTAGTGGTGGTGGTGGTGATAGGCACTTTCCTGCAGTGGGTATAGCTGTTGTTCTAGCTAAAGAGGCAGGGTGCTTGAGGGCTTCTTCCTTCTTTTTCTCTTCCTCAGAGCTGGTATCACCTGTGAACAGAGATAAATGTGTTTATGAGTCCATCTGCTGGTGTGTTCATGGGTTGGTTTTGTTGTAGCATTGATACAGTTTGCGAACGTAGTATTTATGGGATAATTAGAGGCAATACTTAAGGATCCTATTAGCTGAATATCCATTTGTTCTAAGTCACTGCTAGGCTATATAAAGGTTCCCAGAAATATGTGTTATCCTTCTCAATACACCATCTCATTAATGTTCCATGCAAACAACTCTCCACTATGAATAAACATTAAAAAGATATTTATATATCATGAAAAATTATTTCTCACCCCATAAACCTACAAACTACTGCACACAGTACTCATCAGCAACCACCAGGTGTCTACTCAACTCTATCCTTACAAATGCCACACATTGGGTGCTTCCAAAATCTTTGAGAATTTAAAGGCCTTTGATCACCTGTAATGCTTGTCATCTCAAAATACCACACATGGGTACTTTTAACAACTTTGAAACTCAAAAGACTTGCAAGTCATCAATATCCACTTTACACAGAAAACTGATCCACTTGATCTCTTTGTTTAACCCACTAGAGATATATATGTGTCCCACCCATAAATAAATTGCTGTTCTCTGTGCAATAAACTACAAGAAATATTACCCCCTTGCCTGTTGGTTATCTGACATATAACAAAAAACTTAAAATCCTCCTCTCCTTGTTGGATCTCCTGCCAGTGGTCTACCAAGGGGGCCTGCAGTTTACAATTAAAATGTTCCCTAATGTGTACCTCCATAGCTCACTTAATTTGTTCTAGACAAATCAGATTGTAGGGACAAGTTACCACATGAATTACTTGAGTTGTCTTGCATGTAAAGTGCCTCCGTAATTTGAAATCTCTCACTAAAGACTGATGACTGATTATTGATATCCTTGGTACATGTAGATAAATTGAATATGTAAGGAGAACATTAGGAGTAAGTTGTAACACTCTACTTACTTCTAATATTGTCCTGTAAATCCAATAAATGTAGTACATAAGAACATAAGAAATTGCCATGCTGGGTCAGACCAAGGGTCCATCAAGCCCAGCATTCTGTTTCCAACAGGGGCCAAAACCAGGCCACAAGAACCTGGCAATTACCCAAACACTAAGAAGATCCCATGCTACTGATGCAATTAATAGCAGTGGCTATTCCCTAACTAAAATTGATTAATAGCCATTAATGGACTTCTCCTCCAAGAACTTATCCAAACCTTTTTTGAACCCAGCTACACTAACTGCACTAACCACATCCTCTGGCAACAAATTCCAGAGCTTTATTATGTGTTGAGTGAAAAAGAATTTTCTCCGATTAGTCTTAAATGTGCTATTTGCTAACTTCATGGAATGCCCCCTAGTCCTTCTATTATTCGAAAGTGAAAATAACCGAGTCACATCTATTCATTCAAGACCTCTCATGATCTTAAAGACCTTTAAAGATCTTAAAGACCTTTCATGATAGTGAAGGCTAATGACCTAGAGATGTTCAAGGTTAGCTGTCCATCTATGTGAGGGATCCTAACTGCTCTTGACAGAGACAGGGCTTTGTTGACTGGTGATGGAAGCAGGAAATAGGCAAACTAAGTTGACTTGACCATGATGAGCATTTAGAGAACTTTCCTCTGACCTTCTTCAGATTGGCATGCAGCTGGTCAATCTACCCCCCTCCCCCTCTTTGTGGTGCAGCTCCCAAACATTCTTGAGGCCCTCTAGAGTAGAGAAGTAGGAATAAAATGTTTGTTCAACATACCTAGTTGTGCAACCTTTTAAGGGCAAAGTTGCTTCATGTCTCCAAAGCCCTTCAGCCCATTTAATGAGATCAGTGCTATCCATTTGTGCACCTTTAAGATGTAAGGCTTGGCTGCACTTACTGATTTCCATAATTCCCTCCCTACCCTCACCCTCACCCCCCAACCCAATCCCTCCATCCATAACCACCCATCTAACCTAAAAACCCCACTGTCATGGCCACCCCCTCTACAGTCCATACTCCATCCTCTAACCCATAACCGCTAATCCCTAGCATCTACCTCCAACCCCACAAAGCCCCCCACCCACTCCCATCCCCACTATACCTAAGACCTCATCCCCACTAACTTAGCTCCTCCATCTTACCCATCAATTCCCCACCCTCACTATCCCCTACCTGACTACCCCTCAAATTCCACCCTCATCCATAATTCCCACTTGGTACCTACCCTGCAGGAATAGTCGGGTACATGATTAAAAATAGCCTAGAGATTGTGGTTGCCTTGCACATCATTAGGTTGTTCCATCTGAACCCCCTTATAGGAAACAGTTCTCCCTCATTCCCACCATCAGGGATACCAGCCTTGAATTCTCCCTGGTAGTGAAATTAGGCTGTTTGGCCTGGGGGCCATTATGGAATGAGCCCACCCTGGCAAAACCAGAAGTTTATGTGCAAGAACATAAAAGGATACATGCGTACAAGTTCCCAGGTGCAAGTGAAGTTTTCAAAGTATGTGTGTATTTACTAAATTAAAAAGTATTCACATAATTTTGGGTCCATTGTTATGTGTATTTTACAAGCTGTGCAGATACATCCATATAGAGTCTAAAATACAATAGTGAATCTATGCGAGCCCATACACATACATTGGGCCACACAGAGTTGTTTGAAAGTTAACCTTTTATTTTATAGCCATGACCTAACAGTGGGTTTTTTTTAAATTCTTTATTTATACATTTTCCTTGACTTACAAACAACAAATAGTTTATAACATAGTCTGTCTCTAAATATCAATTCAGAAGAAATACAAATAAGGAAATATCCACATTCTTGTATAAACCATTCTTCTGTTTCATAGTTATAAAGCAATAAGGACCACAAGGATTTAACATGAGCATCCATGAAGTAATATTCTAGATTTAAAAGAAATAGGAAATTTAAACAGATTCTCTCTAACTTATTCCTCAAATGGCTTGGGTGCCAGCCATCTCACTCTTACATTTATCTATAAAAGCCCTTAAATGTACCGGTTCATAAAAAACATATTTGTTATTCTTATAGGTAAATGTACATTTACATGGATATTTAATAACCACTTGGATCCCCAATGATTTGGCCTCTTGCATCATTACTACAAATTTTTTTCTCCTTGCCTGAGTATTCTTTGTAAGATCTGGGTAGATCCATATTTTTTGATCATAATACTTTTTTTCACGGTTCTGAAGAAATGTTCTCAAAATCATGTCTCTATCCATTTCATTTACAAAGGATACTAATAATGTCCCTCTGAATTCTATTTGTTCTTCAGAGGGTGCCTCAAGAAAGGCTGTAAAATCTGTTTCTATATTAACATCTGTTACCCTAGCTTCATTTCTAACTCCCATATTAGAAACAAAATATATTTTTGAAAAAGCTGGAATTTTTTCTGGTGATATTAAAAGAACATTTACCAAATATTTTTTAAGTTGTTCTTTAGGTGAGATTAGTTTCACACTTGGGAAATTTAACAATCTCAGGTTTAAATACCTCATCCTATTTTCAATTTTTTCATAATTTCTTTTCATTAACTCATCTGATTTAATCAAGTTAACCTGTATATCTTTCATAGATGATAATTGATTTGAAATCTCATTTATCTTAACTTCATGGGTATCCACTACAGAGCTAATATCATTCACTTTATTATTAGATGCATTTATAGATTTAGTTAGCAATGTTATAGACTTATCCGTGGTCATCAGGGCCTTCCATATGGAGTCCAATGTAATCACCTCTGGTTGTACTATTCTCTCCATGTTGAGATTAGTTGGCACCCCTCCTTCCTGACAAACCTCCGAAATCTTGGAGATTTATGTTGCCAGGTTCTCTTCACATCGTTCTGATATTTTATTTCCCTTTTCAGGAACACTTCCCAGTTCCTCCTCTGAGTTTATGAGATTGCAATCTGATAACTGCTTCTCATGAACTGAACTTTGAAAGTGTCCTGGGGCAGGATGTGAAGGTGTTTGAGGTGCTCCGGGGCTTAGAGAAGTCTGAATGTCCAAGAGGGTAAGGTTTTGCTCCTCTCCTATACCCTCAGCAGACCCAGCACCCGGTGTGGAAACTGCTGCTGGTGTGAAAAAACCCTCTATCACTTGCTGCATTAGGGAGGGTTGCGCAGGTATAGAGGAGTCCATGCGCAAACGCCCCTTCCGTTTGGTATGAGGCACTATTAGAAGTCAAATATAAAGGGTTCCTACCACACTAGATTTCCTTATGAAGATCCTTCGGTCCTGTGGGAGGTTAGAAGTGTCCAAAAAACAAATAGAATCAAGAATAATTGCTTCTCCTTCTCCAGCCGTCGAAAGCAAGTCGAAAATAAGTCGCAGGCCCAGTCGTGCGCCCCTTCGACGGCGCGCGGCTTAGACGACGCGCCGGCGGACGCTGCGCGCCGCAACAGCGGCGACTTTATAGGTAAGAGCTGGTCGCAGCAAATGACGTCGAATAGGCGGAGCAGGGCAATGGGGCCGGGAACCTCACCCCAGACAAAGTTCTTTTCTCCTCTCCTTCCTCGAAGAAATGCCGCAACAGCGGCGACTTTATAGGTAAGAGCTGGTCGCAGCAAATGACGTCGAATAGGCGGAGCAGGGCAATGGGGCCGGGAACCTCACCCCAGACAAAGTTCTTTTCTCCTCTCCTTCCTCCGACCTAACAGTTTTTAACTGAATATACTTGAATACATGTTTATGAGTTGGATCAAGCTTACTCACCAGCTCTTGAAAGTATACTCAGGATATACCTGTAATTTTTTTGGTGTGGTACTGTCTCCCAAAGGGCCATAAAAGAATTGGTTTCTTGAGTCTGTCTCCACGGGCGTATTTTCCCCTATCTGTTTGTCCCAAGGTGTGAGCCCTTTCTATAGGGGAAACGATGTCCTTCTAGCCCCAGGGAGTATACTGAAATGCTTTTACTAGTGTGTTACTAAATTTCTTTAGGTGATACTGTGCTGCAGGGACCAGACAGGGCACAATGTTGGGTGTTCAAAATATATTTACTGTGATTTTTCAGAAATAAAATAAATGTCCAATCAGTAGATAACAGTGCCAAATTTAAACTGGGTTTATACTGGTTTCATTCACTGAACTTCCACATTATCTATCTCTAAGTAGGTATTCTTAGTCTCAGGATTCTGGGATGAAGCTTTTCACTTCTGTCTGGTGTGAATAAATTGTCCCAGTTGGACATGGAAACCCTCGTATTAAGGGGATCATCCTAGTTGTAGAAAAATCCTACCTGAGCTCTAAAAGTCCATTCTTCTTCTGCCCAGCCTGTGTCCTGTACCCCAAATGGGTAGAGATCACAGAGATGGGTCTCCTGATGTTACCTTTCAAGGGAAAAGGTCTGATGATGATAGGAACCAGACTATTGCAGCCCAGCTCCAGATTGTACTAAACTCCTCATCTGAAAGATGGGAATCTTTCAGAGTCCCAAAGATTCCTCTGGGGTAAAACAGTCACTGTAACATCTTCACTTTCAAGGATAGGGGCTCACAGGTCTTATGTTACCCATCCTCCCGATCTGGGATATATCCCTTACCAGGGATAGACCAGGGTCTCACCACAAGTCAAAATCCAAAATTTAGCCAAATCCTAAATGGGAGGCAGATCCTCACAGGTACAGAGTGCACTGAAAGGAATCTCCTTTTAAGAAAAGGTTGGTACTTCCTAACGTAAACAGGGAAACCAAAAAGAGATCCTCACTCCTCGAAAGCGAAACCAAAATGATCACATTTACTCCTCACCTTGCCCTCCCCTTTCTGGACTGGGTCTAAACCACCACAGTTAGGGCCTGATTTAAAAAGTACATGGGTAAAACTGGTTTTTACCTGAGTAAATGCACATTACTCGAATAAGTGGACTTTTGAAAATTTCTACAATATATACCATTGAATTGTCCATAGGAATGATTTACTCACATAAGTGCACTTTACTCATGTAAATGACTTTTGAAAATGACTATGAAAGTATGTTAGATTTACACGTGTTTCTCCTTTGAAAATTACCTACTAATTACTTAAGGGAGGTGCTGTTGGGAATGGTTTCTCCCTGCTAGCTGGTTAACTAAAGGGCAGGAATCTGGGGCTATCTAGTGGAGAACAGTTCTCTACATACCATAATTCCAATATATTTAATCTCTGGATCTTTAGAAGTCTGTTGAACTAACTGGGTATCATCAAGATATTAAATGTGCATCTATCATTTTGAAAAAATCTACCACGGAGGTCCATATAAGATTTTCTTGGATGCACTGAAGATTTTGCTGCAAATGCAATATTTCCTGAAGAAAGATATTTATCAGACCTTGATAAATAAGTTGATTTTTCATGTGTCTTTCTAAAATGGGGTTGAGCGTTTTTAAAGAGATTTGTACATTCCTATGTATTATCGGAAGCAAGTGTATCAACATATATCATCATCTTTGACTAGCTCTTATGTTGGTCTAATAAAAGAATCACAGCCTACACAGAATCCAGTTCTTTATAGCCAAAATTGACAAAATTGTTTTGATTGCACACATCCTAACTAGTAGGCTACTTTCCCAATTTCTGTTTTGTTGAGCCTTCTAAAAATAGAAACTGGAGTTTGAAAATCTCTTGTATTTGAGTGGAAATTAGTCCAGTTGTCTTACATGATGGATACCTTCACTTGAATTTTAACTTGCTGTTTGAGAATGGTGAAACCCAGAAAAGGAAACTATGCATATTCTTTTACTTTGTTACCTACATAAGAGAACCCATACAGCTTATATCACATCAAACACAAATCTGTGAAAACATTTTTTTATTTTTCATGAGACGACACAATAAAAATCCTAACTAGACAGAAAGTATTATCCAGCTCAAAATACAACACATTCACACCATTCAATCATAACAATAAAAACTTTATATTGCTTAATATGCACACATATTCAATTATATATTCATCAGAAATGTATATGGACATATACAGTACAATGAATCCCACCCAAATGTAAACAATACCATGTGCAAATACTTCAATTGATCTCAATGAAGAAATATTCAAATAAATCACATTCTCCAAAACTGCTTATGGACAGCTGGATCTACAATATATATCATCACTGAAAGGCTTAACCTTTCCAATAAAAAGTTTGTTGAACCTCCAGCGTCCAAATAACGATTCAGCACTGTCCACTGGACTCCTCCAACAAGCGATCCTTGTTTCACCCGAAAACCATGGGCTTCTTCAGGGATGAATTCTCGCCAAATCTCCACATACCACTAAATCTTCTTTAAACCAAAAAACACCTTGATTAAAAATCTGCCCAAAGCCCTTCATACACACCGTCTCACATTCACCCCAATGGCTTACCTTACACACCAATTAGATACACTTCTGAAGTGGCTCAATTCGCCGGTCTCCGGATTTATTTCTTTTCTTCGTTTCAAAATATCATTCGAACATATTAACAGTAGCTTCAAAACGTAATATTTTAAATAATTGTATCCAGTCACACAAACTGCAACCAAGAAAGCAATCCAAAATTAAAATAGCTGAGAAAACACAACGCCATTATCTGAGCAAGCACCATACTAACCATGTACTCACGTCAAAAACCAGAACTGACAAAAACATCCCACAGGTAATGACATGGACCACATGTTCTACCTCTTCGCTTATAAAGCCACGAGTACCTAATAAAACCATCAGTAACATCAATCAACCACTCAAGTGGGGATCACCACTGCTGAAGAGAAAAAACATTCTTAACTCTAATGACATACCCTGGGGAAAATAGCTACTACTTCATTAGCAAATTTATCGGGCCATTTTTAACTCTAATCACATATCTTAGAAAGAAAGGGACCTACTGAGGAAACATCACTTCTCATTCATTAACCAAATCAATCAAAGAAATGCTGTCCATTCAATCGGGTCATTCAGTCCATTGGGGGAACTGGTGTTCCAGTCATAAATAAACTTTTGTTCAACCCACCTCAAGGTAGAAGATAAATCACCACCAAACTCTAGGTTTACTTTTTTGACCACAAAAAATTTCAGTTGTTCCACCTCATGCTTTTCCTCCATCCAATGTTTAACTAAGGGAGCATCTACTTTGAACATTCTGATTCGACTCTTATGCTCTATGATACATGTCCTCACCGGCCTTATGGTTTGTCCAATATAAATTAATAAACATGGACACAAAATTGCATATATGACCCCTGCTGTATTACAAGTGAACAAATCAGGAAGTACATAGGGATGTATCAAATTAGAATGTTGAAAATTTTGTACAGTCAATACATGACAACAAATTGAACAGGCCCCACACCTTTGTTGACCATAAATGGATCGCTCACCATCATTTATACCACGCTGGTTCAGATTATTCCACAAGCTTTTACGTTTATTAATAGCAAAAATCGGACCTTCATCAAAGATTTTTAAAGAGGATAAAATATTCCAGTATTTTCTCACCAAATCTTTAATCTGAGATGTTTTACATGAATATGGAATAGAGCATATCATTCTAGATGGAATTTCCTTTTGAGATTTGATCAACAAATTGTCTCTATTAGAAAAAGGTGCCCGTTTATAAGCTTTCTTAATTACAGATTTTGCATAACCACGGGCCAGAAACTTGTCACTCAATACTTCTGCTTGTCTTTTAAACTCATCAACAGATGAACATAAGTGACTATAACGCAAAAATTGTCCAATAGGAATATTATTTTTCAACTGTTTAGAGTGAAAACTATGCGAATGCAGCAACATAATTTTATCTGTAGGTTTCCTATACACCATGGTAGCGATCTTATTTTGAAACATATACACTCTCATGTCTAAAAATGAGACAGAATGAGGGTCTATAGTAACTGTAAAATTCAAATGAGCATCACCATCATTAATCTCTAACCAAAATGCTCTCAAATCCTCCACAATTCCTCTCCAGACTAAGAAAACATCGTCTATATATCTTGCCCACCAAACCACCCGATCAAACCAGGGAGATGTATACACTACACGATTTTCAAAATAAGAAACGTATAAGCATGCCACCGTGGGTGCTATAGGCGACCCCCAGCTTAAGCCTTTCAGTGATGATATATATTGTAGATCCAGCTGTCCGTAAGCATTTTTGGAGAATGTGATTTATTTGAATATTTCTTTGTTGAGATCAATTGAAGTATTTGCACATGGTATTGTTTACATTTGGGTGGGATTCATTGTACTGTATGTCCATATACATTTCTGATGAATATATAATCAAATATGTGTGCATATTAAGCAATATAAAGTTTTTATTGTTATGATTGAATGGTGTGAATGTGTTGTATGTTGAGCTAGATAGTACTTTCTGTCTAGTTAGGATTTTTATTGTGTGGTCTCATGAAAAATAAAAAAACGTTTTCACAGATTTGTGTTTGATGTGATATAAGCTGTATGGGTTCTCTTATGTAGGTAACATTGTATAGATATAGGGAACCTATTGTATGGTTTACCCTCAGTGAGTATTACCTTGGTGGTATTGTTTTATTTTGACATTCTGTGTTGCTGAATTCTAGTAATTGTAATAGTCATTCAAATAAAAACTGGTTTCTTAAGTCCAATAAAAGGTACTGTAAGGATTTCTAAGGGCATACTGTAGCCTGGAGGATACTGCCATCTTACCCCTCCCCTTTTCTGTCTCTTTCTGGGGACTACTAGCAAAGCTACAGAGCTTATGACTTATTACCTTATGCACGTTCTGAGAAGCACATAAATAGACCAGTGCTCTTTGCAAAATAAGATATTTTATTCTCAGAAATATCAGACTTATTACTCAAAATGATACACACAATTTATATCTCAGGTAAGAAACTGAGACTACAATCCTTAACACAGCATGTACTTATATTAATTAAAGCTTAGCATATTATAGGTGAACTCAGAGCTATACACATCAGGATAACCTTGCCTTGCTTAGGATGTTATTAATAAACTTAGCTAAATATCCTCATAACTCTTAGAGAGTTAACCTTCATCTCACCACTGATGCTATCTCAGTGCTGAGCCAGGACAGATGCTGGATTTCATGGAGGCAGTCTCTGCCAATGGGAGCAGCATTAGTGACTCTATTCACCTGATGAGCTTTGAAGACTTGTATGATCCCTGGAGAAGAAAATGACAGGTACAATTCAGGCTGCTAGGTAGAAGGCAGGAAATTCTTATGTGCAGAGCCTTTCAGGACACAGAAGCTCATCTGCTTGGTTGCAGGGAGAGGCAGAAAGATGGCTCTGGTGTCAATTTCTAATGGTAAATGAATATTTCATTGCTGACTCTTTGAGCCCCTTTCCCCTGCTGTTTTTAAAAGTCAGCATATGCATATTCAGAAGAAGCACAAAATGGGTTCTCTGCTTCACTTCAAACTGATGATCTCCCCCTCAGCTAGGACCCCTTTTTCTTAGAGAGGTTATCTGTCTGGCTCTTTGAGAGCTCCTGACCAGGCCATGTGACAGAGTTAATCGGTGCTGCCAACCTGGCTGATAAGATCTCCATTCTGAATAGGATTGTCCAGGTTCTAGGCAAAATGGAGATCTGATGAAGGCTTTTGGATCTGTTCTTATATATACTTACACCAGGCCTATATTATCTTAAGTCATTTCTGTTTACAAAGAGAAATTCTTTCAGAGATGCCTAGCTAGTGCTGGCAGATCAAATAACTCAGTCACATATTACTATTTTGGCCAAAGTTAATCTCTGTATTTCTACCTGAAATATAGGTCAAGGACCCATATGTGAGTCAGAATCCATATTTGGCTACATAGTAGTAAAACTTCAGGTACCTCTCTATAGTATCATAACTTTGAATATTTGTATTTTAACATGGTCTAACAATAAGAAGCTCCAATGGAACTCATCTTCTAAAGCTGTCTGGTTCACTTTGCTTAAGCAAAAATTCAATTTCAGGAACATAATTTACAATGACTAAATTCCATGTTATTCTGAAGTAGCCCATTACAGTACCTTTCTATATGGAAATCAGTCTGAGATACACTCAGGTAATGTGATGTGCTACCAGTGTCTTATCAAGAGACTTTTCACAGTTCTGCTCCAAGTGGTCAAACCCTCTCTGTTGTCATAGACTAATTTAACATGGACTCCAAGAGTCTCCTCCAGCACATCACTACATTGGTTTGAACTCTACTGCTACTGATATATTTTATATTATTATTCTTTTATTTTTGTGTGTGTGAAGAGCAAAACCATGGTTTCCATGAGGAAACAAGATTCATATTTGAATATCAATGTCTGAAGAAAGTTGTGCTTCTGTAACAGTACCATCTTTTATCTTTTTCTTTTGCCTTACATCAAGGGCACTAGAAAGTTGTCGGCTTTATAGTCTCTGTTGGTAAAAGTTATCTAATTGGGAATTCAAAGAAAAAACTCCTACCAGAGCAGCACATCTTTTTGATGTGGGATTTTTGGCCCTGATTATCTTTTTCTTCTGTTCATTGTAGTGGAACTTTTGTTTGAAAACAGTCACAGAGAGCACAATAAAGATGTGCAGCCCAATTCACATATACCATGAGATTGGCATAATTATTGGGCTTCATTATTACCATTAGATGTTATTCTAATGTTATAATATATAACATTTAAATATTTAAATATATTTTGAATGTGCGTATTGATTTTAGAATATTTTCTTTTGCTTTTTTTCTCTTTACTAGTGCTTGCATCCAGTTTCTTTTTGTGTAGTTTACGATTATAGTGTAAGTTTAAAGATAAGTGTGTTTAAAAGATAAAAATGTCTCTAATGACCTGGGTATGAGACTTGGACTAGGCTGATCTTATATGTGTAGTATTAATGTGACAAATATAAAAATGTGCAAATGTAATTTATTCTTTCAAATAATTGCTAGACATCTTTTAATTATAAAGTATATTTGCTTTTCTCTCATGCTCTACAGTAAAAGCTAGAGCATGTGCAAGTTGTGCCTGCCTCTGGCAGGCGTAACTTCTGAGATAAAGGTACGGGTTGTTTTTTGGGGGCTGGGGAGTGGGACAGGTAGGAGAAGGCAGGGGAAGGTGGGGGGGAAGGAAAGTTCCCTCCGAGGCTACTCCGTTTTCGGAACGGCCTTGGAGGGAACAGGGAAAGCCAGGTGGTCTCCCTGAGGGCTTGGCGTGCGCAAGGTGCACTAGTATGCACCCCATTGCACTCGCTGACCCCGGATTTTATAACATGTGTGCGCATGCGCACGCATGTTATAAAATCGGGCTTACATTTTATTTATTTATTTTATTTATTTATTTAGTGATTTTTATATACCGCGGCACGTAAAGATATACATCACCTCGGTTTACAGTAAACAATAAATTAGCAACAGGCTTTACATACAACAGGCTTTACAGGAAGTAAACAAATGACAGCAACAGGCTTTATATAAATAACTGAATTCAGGAGTGCCTAATATAACTACTTTAACTATTAAGAACAAATGCATATTCAAATTCAATAACGAAGCAGGAGAGCAATATATGCAAATGACCTGCTACAGGCCTATTCCAATAGTTAATGTCAAGTCACAAATATTGCAAAAAGGCATGGCAGGCGTAAATGGAGAACGGATAAATTAGCAGATTGAATCAAACGTAAGGGAGAGAATAGTAACAGAAAACTAGTGAAACGTAAACAAGAAAACGGCGTTTCAGATTAATCAATGATCATAGTGTGAAAGCTTGTTCGAACAACCAAGTTTTGAGGTTCTTTTTGAAAGTTTTATGGCAGGATTCGAGATGCAAGTCCATGGGCATTTTATTCCAGATGTTAATACCAGCTATGGAGAAAGAACGGTCTCTTGTGGTCACGTGTTTGATGTGTTTAAGAGGAGGAGAGGCAAGTTTAGCTTGGTGGATATTTCTTATAGGTCTATTAGATGTACGGAATATAAACTGATCAGAAAACCATTGCATCTCTTGGTTATGTATAGATTTATGAATGAGGGAGAGAACTTTAAATGTAATCCTGTATGCTACAGGAAGCCAGTGCAGGAACATGAGAGCTGGAGTGATGTGTTCGTGTCGGCGAGTATTGGTGAGTAAGCGAGCAGCAGAGTTTTGTAGCATCTGCAATGGTTGAATAGCGTTTTTCGGGAGACCTAGTAGTAAGGCGTTACAGTAGTCTAGTTTCGGCAGAATTGTGGCTTGTAACACCGTCCGGAAGTCCTGTGGGTGTAAGAGAGGTTTAATTCTTTTTAGCGTATGTAGCTTGAAGAAACCATTTTTGATTGTGGCCGAGATGAAATTCTTTAAGGAAAAGTGATTATCAATCATAACGCCAAGGCTGCGGACTTGCTGCAAATGGGGATGGTCAGATGTTGATATAGGTGTGGTGTTAGCGGAGGTGTTCTTGTGTGGCATGATGATGAGGAGTTCTGTCTTGGTAGTGTTTATAGCAAGACAGTTTTCTGTGAGTAGATTTTTTATTTCAGCAAAGGCCAAATCCCAGGTTTTCATGGCATTAGCGAGTGAATCATAGATGGGGATGAGGATCTGTACATCATCGGCATATATGAAATGACGGAGATCCAGTTTCACCAGAAGTCGACAAAGAGGAGATAGCTAAACGTTGAATAGAGTTGATGATAGAGAGGAACCTTGCGGGACACCTTGAGATAGATTTCTGGGTTTCGAGGTTTGGTGTCCCATCTTGACACTGTATGTCCTGTCTTTCAGGAAAGATTGGATCCAGCATAAGGCGGTGCCAATGATGCCAATTTGTGAGAGGAGAGAAAGCAGGGTATTGTGGTTGACAGTGTCAAACGCAGAAGAAATATCAAGTAGCGCCAGTAAATAAGAGTGACCAGTATCTAGGGTTTTTAGTATAGAGTCTGAGAGGGACACAAGCAGGGTTTCAGTGCTATGGTTCTTCCGGAAACCATATTGTGAAGGGAAGAGTAATCGGTTTTCGTCTAGAAAGTCTGTGAGTTGTTTGTTAATGACTTTCTCTAAGATTTTAGACAATAACGGGAGGTTCGAGACTGGCCGATAGTTGGCAGGTTCGGAGGGATCCAGGTCAGATTTTTTGAGTGTGGGCTTTATTATTGCGTGTTTGAGTTGCGTAGGAAAAACACCATCCGTTATGGATTTGTTGATGATGTTAGAAATAGCAGGGGCAATCCTAGTAGGAATGGCAGGGAGTGTTTTTGTTGGCATGATATCAATGGGGTGCAATGCAGGTTTGATTTTTTTTAGAATTGCTTCAATTTCTGATGCCGTTGAAGTTTCGAAATTTGAGAGTGTGGGTGATGAGCTCATGGAGCTTGTGGGCAATAAGGATACCGGCTGAGAAGGAGAGGTAAAGCGAGCCATGATATTAGCAATCTTGTCGTGGAAATAGGAGGCTAGTTTCTCACATTTATTTTTATCTTCATTATCAGGGTTGATGTTTATTGGGGGGGAAATTATGTTAGAAACATATTGGAAGAGTGCGCGCGGATTGAACTGGTATTGATGAATTTTTGCTGTGTAGAAGTTTTTTTTGGCTTCATCAGTTGTTTTCCGATACTTGTGGAGTAGGGATTTGTATTTTTGTAGATGTGTTGAGTCTTGGTTTCTACTCCACCTCTTTTCCAGTTTACGGAGTTCGCATTTCATATTTCTAAGGTCCGTGGTGTACCATGGTTTTTTATCTTTCTTATCTGTGCTGATCTCTTTTGTTAGTAGGGGGCAGAGTCTATTTGCAATGCAGTTGGTGAGTTGATGCCAAGTGAGACAGGCCGAGTTGGCATCAGTAAGATCTAATTTCTGGAGATCTTCTGTGAGCGCCTCAATGATGTCTTCCATTTGGCATTTTTTTCTGAATTCTATAATTCTTTTTTTAGGGTGTGTAGCTTGGAGATTACAGTTGAATGTGCAGTGAGTGTCTACTCGGTAGTGGTCTGACCATGGTATGGGGGTGCATTGGGGGTGGTCAGAGAGGATTAGAGAGTTCGTGAAAATCACATCCAGGGTATGGCCTGCATTGTGAGTTGGGCCTGAAACAATTTGTTTAAATCCGATGGCATTAAGAGTAGAGCGTATGGCTTCACATGCTGGTGTTAGAGGGGAGCGGTCAAAATGGAGGTTTAGATCTCCTAGGATGATGGCGGGTATGTTGATATCAATGTGTTTTGTAATATATTCCGCAAGGGGCGAAGGGTTTTTTTCCAGTATGCCCGGGGGTGCATAAATTAAACAAATTTGAAGGTCTTTTGATTTAAAGAGACCAATTTCAATCTTGTGTGAGGGTAAGCTGGGTTGCAGGGTGAGATTGAATTTCTTTTTTGCCGCCAGTAGAAGACCCCCCTCCTTTCTTTTTAGGTCTCGGAATGGAGAACATATCGTATAAGTCTGTTGGTAGTTGGTTTATTATGGAGACGTCAGTGCTTTTGAGCCAGGTCTCAGTTATTGCACAAATGTCAGGGGACTCATCAGTAAGGATATCACCTAATAGAGTGGCTTTTTTTTAGTAGTGATTGTGTGTTCAGAAGAAGGATGGAGAACGTCATTAATCCCATGATTTGGGTGAAGGGGGAAGTCATAATAGGAATGAGAGATTTGTAGTATGAGTTAACGGTCTTCGTTCTCATTATAGTGGTGGAGAAGTTAGAGTATTTTAGAACTGGAATGTGGGAGGTGATCATGGTGAATGTGTTTGTTCTAGAAAAATCGACTACTGTAAGTGGATGTTTGAACTAGGACGATGCTGGTTGAATGCTGAGTGCTGGGAGGTTGTTGTCTGATGCTGGTTGAATGCTGAGAGTGGTAGTACACTTTCTCTGGACGATCTGCAGTGTAGCAGATCTGCCCCATTGTGTGTAACACTACCAGTGACTTGAACAAACCAGTTAGAACTGCCTACAAAAGTTCTACCCCCTGACAAATCTTTCGAACTGTCTGGTTCCAAAAAATACTTTATTCAGTCCACAAGGCTGCACTACATTTAACTTTAAAATCCAACTGTGTTCATGTTGTAAAAGCAGAATATCATTATTGCTTCCTCATATTTTAATTGCTGGTTATTCTAATACTGAAAAGTGCAGATCAAAAGCTTGGCCAGTGGTCACACAGTGGTCTATAAGAATGTTGACAATTAATTGCACTGTGATGCTCAACCATCAATGAGCTCCTTCTTCAGTCTTTATTGAAACATCTCTGGATTCTTCAGAAGATGGCCTTACCTGTAAGTATCACTACTGCTCCAAATGATTTTGGTGAAAAAAATAGTATAAAATATTACCAATGGATGACTTAGGAGGAGCTTGAGTGCTGATTCGAGCACCTTTAATTTGGGGGAGAGAGAGAGAAAGACTCTATAAGATTGTCATAAAAGTAAACTATTTATATCACTGTAAGAGGGGCAACTAGTAACATGTGGTGAGGTTTCGGTGGTGGTTTAGGTCTTGTGGGCAGTTTACATGCACAGTCAGAGGTATGAACAGCACAGTAGACATCATTGAAGATTTTATGTGAATTGGAATGATGAAAGGTATTTATTTATTTATTTATTTATTTTTCTATACCGACATTCGATTTGACATATCACATTGGTTTACATTTAACAAGATGTCTAAGGCGAGCCTTTTATGATATGATACAATATAACCGCTTAATTGAGTAACTGGTTGCATACATATAACTGTTTTACCACAAGATAGTAATACAATATAACGTGCTTAATTGCATAACATTATACAGAAAATATTAAAAGATAAATTAACTATGTACAGTAGCAGGGTTGGGATGATGAGATGGGATGATGAGATGGACTGATGAGATGGGATGATGAGATACACAAAGATGAGATTCGTACATTGTATTCTTGACATATTTTGATAACAGCTAGGTAGAGAGTGTATCAAACTATGTCAAGAGTACATTCTACAAATCTCATCTTTGTATAACTTTCATCACTCCAAATCACATAAAATCTTCACTGATGTCTACTGTGCTGTTCATACCTCTGACTGTGCATGTAAACTGCCCCCCAAATCCTCACTCACCACCAAAACCTCACCCGGAGTTCAGAATGGCATAAAATGTTCCCTAATAGGTGTACCTCTCCAGGGGCTCTCTCTTTCTTTCTCTCTCTCCTTCTCCTCTCCCCTCTCCCTCTTTCCATCTCCCTGCCCAAAACAGGATTTGCGATATTTATAACACACAGCATAATACCAGGAAAAAAGGTGTAGTTATTTCCAGCATTAAATCCCATGATAGCATGCGTTACGCTATCACACACAACATTAAGCATCCCTCATTTTCATAAACTCCACCCAAACTCCTCCCATTTTACTATATTTTTTAATTTGCATATGTATCTTGCTATATATTATTTATTGCATGCGCTATGGCGTTTTCGCAGGCATTAGGACTCTAATGCCTGTGATAAGGCCCTAACACGATTTGATGAATGACCCCCAAAGTTAGTCCCACACATTCATGCATTTTTAGGATCTGATCTCTGTCTAAAAGGCAGTCTAGAGAAAAATGTCATGTAAGGCTATTTCTTCAGATGCTTGCAAACACCATATGCTTTTAGGAGTAGCATAGCATTTTAACTTACAGCCTGTACTGTTTCCAAGTGTTTTAAATAAATCTAGTTAGCATATGTTTTTTGCCAAATGTGTTTAAAAAAGGTGCAATCAACCAAATGGATATCTAGAATTTACACCAGAAAACAACAAAAGCATTGGGCCAAACCACATGTCAGACCAAATGTCTCCCTAATGAAGCCCACAAGGGGATTAACAGTATGTGATGACTGGTAGAAGGAAAATTCTCCTATGTGTAGGATTAGGTAATTAGAAGAATACTAATATAAATGGCCTTTTTGCCCTGAGTTTTGAGAAGTTGGACAGATTTCAAGGATCTATGTTTACAGTTCCCAGAAAGCTACAGTATGTCTAAATTATTGTTGTTATATATCTATCTTCAAATAAACTATTCTTTTTTTTTTATTCTGCCAAATAAAGATGCTCTGAACTCCATGTATCTGCCTATAAAAATATAGAAGATCCCAGACAGAGTGTTAGCACTATAAATTCTGTGGTATGCTGCATAAGATGTCTGGAAAATTAACAACAGCTTAGTTGATACACTTATTGGTCTTCCACAGCTAGTGGAAGAAAAGCACAATTTTTAACAAATAAATACATAAATGCATTTCATATAAGAAGATGAGCCAATGGCATTGCAACATTTTGAAGCATTCAAATATCTGACTCTTTATAGAAAAGAAGCATCCTCAGTTAAAGCAAGTGCATATGTTACTGTTGATGTGTGTTAACACATTAACATGGCCGTTTAGTACATGTTAACATGTTTTATTAAATATATCAGTCTTTGTTAGGTTCATTATACTTAAACTCGCTATCCTACCCTGGTATTTTGCTTTTGTCTCCTTCTTCTGTACATATGCATCACTGAATTGCGATTCCGTTTTCTAAAACAGAATTGATAAAACCTGCTAGTTATTCAAAATGCTCCAATCAATGTTGTGGTCTTATTATTCATATTGACTTTCTCCTCACTGGATAGAATAATTGAAACCTCACTTTCATATTTCTTAGTTTGTCTTTCATTGCCAGAAATGTCTTCTTCTGTGCTCTTTTTTTTAGATCCATGAATGTCAAAATGTTCTTTCCTCCTCACAGTATAGGTGCCTGAACCTTACCTTTAACTATTAGATATCTTGAAATTATAGTTATCAATATACAAATCACCTTTGGTCTTGGGTAATTTTGCTTTTATTTGCTGATGTTATAGAAAATACTCTATGCATTCGTGCAATCTCAAAGCATTTCACAAATAGATTTTCAACTCTTTGACAGACAGGTCTCCATGAATATCACTGGATCATCACTTTCTATTCCTCTGGAATCTCACTGATTCTCAAATTGTTTTCCCCAGCTCCTATAATTGCATCACTGATGTCATTTTTCAGGACTTTGTTCTTGTGGTGATGTCGCAGGATCTTCCAAGGTAAGTACTTTCCTCTAGTTCATAGGTTCCCAAACCTGTCCTGGAGAACCCCCAGCCAGCAATTTATCTCATGCATATTCATTGTGTCTATCCTTAAAACCTGACTGGCTGGGGGTCTTCCAGGACAGGTTTGGGAACCACTGTTCTAATTTACTCACTCTCTTTTGAAATAAAGATAATGGTGTGGTAAGGGAAGCTGTCTTCATTTTAATGCACCATGATTCTCAGTCATGAAATATTTTAAGTGATTGAAACTCCTTCATGACTGTGGTAAGGGAGGTTCTGTTTCAGTTTCCTTGCTAGCAGCCATTTTCTGTGGTGATGTAGGGACCTGTTTGGACCATGTGATGTTGTTCAAGCCCCTGGCCCAGGGTGTCATGACAGTTCTATTAGGATATGTATTTGGAAGACACAGCAATTTTACTTGCAAGATTTACAAATTTGTATGTTGTACCTCTGAGAGCAGATCTCTCACATACCCATCTGGCAGCAAACTCCTTCTCCTTCACCCTGCATTATTTAAACTCCTAATGTCTTAATTCATTTAACCTTGACCATCATCTCGAAAGCAAAGTAATCCTCTCTGTAATAGTAGTTACCTTTGATTGACCAGAGATGGTCACTACATTAAAATTCTCAGGCATAAATAAATAAAAATAGAAGAGGAAGAGATGCACAACTTTGTCTAAAGCAAGATTTCCATTGTGTTACGGTATCATAAAAATGTGTTGAATAGTCAAAAGAAAACAAACCCTGAAAGACCCACCAAAGAACAGACACCAGTTTAGACTTAGGGGCGGATTTTAAAAGGAGCGCGAATAGCCTACTTTTGTTTGCGCTCCAGGCGCAAACAAAAGTACGCTGGATTTTAGTAGATACGCGCGAAGCCGCGCGTATCTGCTAAAAACCTGGATCGGCGCGCGCAAGGCTATGAATTTTGCGTAAATCCGCCCGGTTTTGGGCGGATTTACGCGAGCAGGGCTCTGAAAATCCGCCCCTTAATGAGCACAAACATAATCATGAAGGAATAGCATGTTGAGAGAAATTGTATACTTTTTTTTTGCACATAAAACACACATCAAAATGTAATAAAAATATATATGACCCAAAACGTAAGCATTAAGAAAGGCACATTTAGCTGGTGTTGCGGCAGGAGTGAAAATAATGTTGGTAGAATCAGGCACTGCCTCTTCTTTTCAAATTTCCTTCAGTGGTTCATTGTATATAATTTATACTGCTCTTTTTCTCATCTTGGATCTCCCTATTTTCCATAATATTGTATGGGATCTGGTTTGTGCCTATATACTAACTGTTAATTTCCAATGTACTTTATAATTGTATTACTGGTAAGCACCTCTCATGTACATTGCTACAAGTTATATGCTTGTTTATAATCTTTAAAATTTCAATAAATATAAAGTTTAAAAAAAATGTAATAAAAAAATATATATATCCCTTTCTGGGAAGCTATTGCTAACTTGCCTAACCACATTCACAGTTTGTTTCCCAACAGCGTGATCTCTTTAATTCTCTTCTTGCTTCTTGATCTCAGTTCACTGAGATTAAATTTCAAGTTATATAATCTAGATTTCCAGACTGGCTGCTTTGCAAAAATCCATTGAATCTCTCTTTGTTGGACATTTGTTTCTGCAAAATGAGATGGGAAACCTTGAAAACATCTTGCGTTGTCGGAATATTAGGATTATAAATGTTCCAAAAAAAATGATTTGTTACCCCGGTAGAGATGCTTCGCAGATACTTTATGGAAATCTGATCTATCAAAGAAAATTTGCTTCTCCCTATCTCTTATTATTATTATCTTCCAGATTTGAAAGTTCCAAGATTGAATGATTCCTCTCCAGATGCTGGTCCAGTTGATTCCTCTCATCTTTCATCTTTTTTTGAAAATTCTATGGAAGAAGCAGCCATGCCTTCTATTTTATTAGTTACCTTCGCTTTGGACTCAGATCTGGACTTCATTTTGAAAATGTTTTTCCAGAAGAGTGATGTTTCTTTTTTAGATTTAAAGATTCGTATGTTCCCAGATGTATCCAAAGCAACACAGTCTAAAAGGAAACGATGTTTGCTTATGCGCCCTGCTCTAATTAGTTTGGGAGCCTTCTTTTGGTTGTATTTTCCTTGTAAATGTGTAGATAAGTTTCAAGGGGTCAAATATGTTTTCTTTGATCCTTCCCAGTTAAATGTTTTTCTTAGTGATAGAATTAGACAGGATTCAGCCTTGCCTACATCTAATCCATAACTTTCGACTAGTGCTTTTGTGATTTTGGACTCTTGTCTTTAGTTAGTTTGCCTATTCTTGTGTAATTTGTTCCTATATTTCTTCTCTTAATTTCTATTGATACTTTATTTATTTATTTATTTTAATTTTTTATATACTGGAATTCCTGTATACAATACAAATCAGTCCGGTTTACATGGAACGAAAAGATAGCCCTGGTCTGGGAAGTCAGATCGGGGTTTTTTTTACAAAGAACATTGAACAATAACATATAATACATTCATAATACAAAGAACATTGAACAATAACAATAAATCCTTAAATATTTTCATAATTTAATTAAAATTAGGCCAATGGCATGTTGAACTTAAATTAAATGTAAGGTAAATTGAAATTTAATTTTGCATAAAATTGCATATTATTAACTGTAACACAGAATAGTCCCAAGTTCAATCAGGATGCGGCGCTTAGTTACATTCTGGAGATTGGAACGCTTGCCTGAAGAGCCAGGTTTTTAACTTTTTTTGAACTCTGGTAGACTGGGTTCGAGGCGTAGGTCAGGGGGGAGAGCGTTCCAATGGTGTGGTCCTGCAGTTGAGAGTGCTCTTTTTCTTAGTAATGATGTTGCTGGAGGGGCAAATAATGTGCCTCTGTAAGCGCTTCTGATGGGTCTGGAGGATAGGTGTGGACGAAGTTGAGTTTGGAGTGATATAGGTGCGATGTTGTGTATTGATTTATGAATAATGGTGAGGGTTTTAAAAAGGATTCTCTGTTGATGGGTAGCCAGTGGAGGTTGCTCAGAATGGGGGAAATATGTTCTCTTTTATTGGTGTTTGTTAGGATTCTGGCAGCGGCGTTTTGTACCATCTGTAGAGGCTTGATACTGTTAGCGGGGAGACCAAGTAGAATTGCGTTACAGTACTTCCCCTATTAGTGGTCTGACAGTGTACTATCAAGATCACATATTTGTTATTATTTTAATTTCCTCTCTTGTTTTATTTGATCTCCTATGTACCATAACTTGTCAAGTTGCATAAACTTGATAAAGTTGCATAAAATGATAAAGTGTAAAAAAAAAAAATACATATATACATATTATATATGACCCAAAATGTAAGCATTAAGAAAGGCACATTTATCTGGTGTTGTGGCAGGAGTGAATACAATGTTAGATGGTGCTGTAGAGTGTCAGCCAGTTCAAGGAAAGACAGTCCAACACTGAGAGGTGAATTTGAAAATCCCAACGTGCATCAAAACTGGGAGATACATGAATATGCTGGGCTTGTGTGTGCTGATCAGATTTTAAAAGCGCCCGCATACACACGTATCTCCTGCAATGCACACAAATGAAGTCCTGAAAAAGGGGTGGGGCATGGGCTTTCCTGGATTTCAACTTCAAATTTGTGCTAAAATACTCACAGGCGCGTGCCGGGGTTCCCTGCTGCGTAACTTTACTTCTGCTATGGAGGACGTGTAAGTAATAAAATAAAGAAAATTAGATTGGCAGGGTTTTAAAGGAAGGGGCTAACAGGGGAAATGGGAGGCTATTAAACTAGGGGGATATGGAAGTCCTATCCCTTAGCTGGGGGAACTGGGAACAAACTGGGAAAACTGGAAATGGAATCAGTGCACGTGTCTACTAAAATCCCCCCTCTTATGCGGTAGAAGCAGCTTTGCGTGCACAAGCATGTCCACTTAAAATTGTGCACACATGTGCATGCATTCTATTTCATAACATGCACGGATATATGCGCGCATGTTATAAACTGGCTGTATGCCTGGACGTTGCCAGACGAACGTGTGCACATGTGCAACCGCGCGCCTGTCCAAAAGTTACCACCTGAGTGTTTCAACACTTGATATGCCTTCTTCAGGGGCCAAAGAGATGGATAACTGCAAACAATTAGAATCTATTACATGATGCATTTTCAGTTCCTTCAGAACGTGCTATTCGTAATGGCTTAACTATCATATTAATGGACTGTTTCAAGTACCTCAGATAAAGCATATGTGGCCAGCCAATGTATATGAAAGCTTTCCAAAGCTAATCAGCTCTGAGGAAACACTTCCAACAGATATGGAAAAAAAAAAGTCATGATTGGATTAAAAAAATAAACCAATAAAAATAACTGGATACAGTCTAAGCACCTGTTGTGATAGAAGTGAGATAAAGATCTAAATACACAAATAAATTATATATTAAAACCAGCGGGCTTATTCAAAAACAATTTCCTAAGTGCATATAGCTAAATGCTATGTAGGATCTGGAAAATAATATTGTCACAAAATATAGACACCAAAAATCAATAAAAGACAGAGCAATCTATTCTTTAGTCCACCAGGAACAACTGTATTCAATTTGCAGATCCACTTCTGTTCATAGCAAAGGTGTTTAATGCCCTAATCATCCCTTCAAATGTTGTTATGTTTTTTTTTTACATAGATATCAGCAAATGTAAGATCTCCAAAAGAATGCAGCGTAGGTATCCATCAAAGCTTGCTGCGTCCAAGCAGCAAGGGCTCTAAAATACACATAGAAACATAGAAATGACGGCAGAAGAAGACCAAATGGCCCATCCAGTCTGCCCAGCAAGCTTCACACATTTTTTCTCTCATACTTATCTGTTTCTCTTAGCTCTTGGTTCTATTTCCCTTCCACCCCCACCTTTAATGTAGAGAGCAGTGATGGAGCTGCATCCAAGTGAAATATCTAGCTTGATTAGTTAGGGGTAGTAGCCGCCGCAATAAGCAAGCTACACCCATGCTTATTTGTTTTACCCAGACTATGTTATACAGCCCTTATCGGTTGTTTTTCTTCTCCCCTGCCAATAAGTAAGCTTCTCCCCTGCCAATAAGCAAGCTACACCCATGCTTATTTGTTTTACCCAGACTATGTTATACAGCCCTTATTGGTTGTTTTTCTTCTCCCCTGCCGTTGAAGCAGAGAGCTATGCTGGATATGCGTGAAGTATCAGTTTTCTCCCATGCTGTTGAAGCAGAGAGCCATGCTGGATATGCATCGAAAGTGAAGTATCAGGCACATTTGGTTTGGGGTAGTAACCGCCGTAACAAGCCAGCTACTCCCCGCTTTGTGAGTGCGAACCCTCTTTTCTTTTCCCCTGCCGCTAAGCAGAGAGCTCTGCTGGATGTGTGAAGTATCAGTTTTTCTTCTCCCCTGCCGTTGAAGCAGAGAACTATGCTGTATATGCATTGAAAGTGAAGTATCAGGCTTATTTGATTTGGGGTAGTAACCGCCGTAACAAGCCAGCTACTCCCCTCTTTGTGAGTGTGAATCCTTTTTTCCACATTTCCTCTTGCTGTTGAAGCTTAGAGCGATGTTGCAGTCACAGTAAGCATGTGTATGTTTATTTAATAAGGGTATTGTCTCCAGGCAGTAGCCATCATTCTGGCGAGTCACCCACTCTTCATTGGCGGCCTCTTGACTTTATGGATCCACAGTGTTTATCCCACGCCCCTTTGAAGTCCTTCACAGTTCTGGTCTTCACCACATCCTCCGGAAGGGCATTCCAGGCATCCACCACCCTCTCCGTGAAGAAATACTTCCTGACATTGGTTCTGAATCTTCCTCCCTGGAGCTTCAAATCGTGACCCTTGGTTCTGCTGATTTTTTTCCTACGGAAAGGGTTTGTCGTTGTCTTTGGATCATTAACACCTTTCAAGTATCTGAAAGTCTGTATCATATCACCTCTGCTCCTCCTTTCCTCCAGGGTGTACATATTTCGATTCTTCAATCTCTCCTCGTATGTCATCCGATGAAGATCCTCCACCTTCCTGGTCGCCCTTCTCTGTACCACCTCCATCTTGCCTTTGTCTTTTTGAAGATACGGTCTCCAGAACTGAACACAGTAATCCAGGTGAGGCCTCACCAAGGACCTGTACAAGGGAATAATCACTTCCCTTTTCTTACTCGATATTCCTCTCTCTATGCAGCCCAGCATTCTTCTGGCTTTAGCTATCGCCTTGTCACATTGTTTCGCCGACTTCAGATCATTAGACACTATCACCCCAAGGTCCCTCTCCTGCTCCGTGCACATCAGCCTATCCCCCCCCCCCCCCCCCCCCATCGAATACAGTTCATTTGGATTTCCACTCCCCATATGCATGACTTTGCACTTCATGGCATTGAATCTCAGCTGCCATATCTTCGACCACTCTTCCAGTTTCCTTAGATCTCGTCTCATTCTCTCCACTCCTTCCGGCGTGTCCACTCTGTTGCAGATCTTAGTGTCATCCGCAAAAAGACAAACCTTATCTCTTATCCCATCCGCAATGTCGCTCACAAAGATATTGAACAGGACCGGTCCCAACACCGATCCTTGCGGTACACCTCTTAAAACCGCTCTCTCTTCAGAGAAGGTTCCATTTACCATCACACATTGTCTTCTGTCCGTCAACCAATTTGCAATCCAGGTCACCACCTCGGCACTCACTCCTAAGCTTCTCGTTTTATTCACCAGTCTCCTGTGCGGAACCGTATCAAAAGCTTTGCTGAAATCCAAGTATATGATATCGAGTGCTCTTCCTTGATCCAATTCCTTGGTTACCCAGTCAAAAAAGTCAATCAGATTTGTCTGACAGGATCTTCCTCTGGTGAATCCATGCTGCCTCTGGTCCATCAATTCTCCCGACTGTAGATAGTTCACTATTCTCTCTTTCAACAGTGACTCCATTACTTTTTCCCACCACCGAAGTGAGGCTAACCGGTCTGTAGTTACCAGCCTCCTCTCTGTTCCCACTCTTGTGAAGCGGGACCACCACCGCTCTTCTCCAATCACTCGGCACCACTCCCGTTTCTAGGGATCTATTGAACAGGTCGCACAGCGGTCCCACCAGCACATCTCTGAGCTCCCTCAGTATCCTTGGATGAATCCCATCAGGCCCCATGGCTTTGTCCACTTTCAGATTCTTTAGCTCTTCCCATACATTATCTACTGTAAATGGATTTTCCTCTGTTCCGCTTCCCTCCAGTTTCTTGTTGTGTAGAGATGGTCCTTCTCCAGGGTCTTCTTTAGTGAACACAGAGCTGAAGTATTCGTTTAATATTTCTGCCATTTCTTTGTCTCTCTCCACACATTGATCATTTCCACCTTTCAATTTCACTATACCACTTTGGACTTTTCTCTTTTCGCTGATGTATCTGAAAAATGTTTTGTCACCATATTTTATCTCCTTGGCAATCCTCTCTTCCGCTTGACTTTTTGCCAACTTGATTAATTTCTTAGTCTCCCTCAGTTGAATCAGATATTCTTCTTTGTGCTCCTCCCTTTGGGATCTTTTGTATTTCTTGTATGCAGTTCTTTTAGCTTTAATTTTGTCAGCCACCTCCTTTGAGAACCAGATAGGTTTCATTTTTCTTTGCTTTTCTTTACATTTCTAACATATAGAGCAGTTGCCTTGGCGATTGCTCCTTTTAGATTGGTCCACTGCTGATCCACATCTCTCTCATTTTCCCATCCATTTAGTTCTTCCTCTAGGTACTTCCCCATTTCCTCAAAGTCTGTATTTTTGAACTGTAAAACTCTGGTCTTTGTGCTTCTTTTCCATATTCTTTTAGTGATATTAAACCATACCGTTTGATGATCACTGGTGCTGAGGTGGGCGCCCACCTTGACATCAGAGACGATATCTCCATTATTGAGCACTAAGTCGAGAATAGTTCCTTCTCTTGTGGGTTCCAATACCATTTGTTTGAATAAAGATACTTGCATGGCATCCACTATTGCTCTACTGTTTTTAGATTCTGCAGATGGGATTTTCCAGTCTACATCTGGCATATTAAAGTCACCAACGATCACCACTTCCCCTTTCTTACCTATCTTATGGATGTCTTCAACCAGATCTCTGTCCAGCTCTTCCTTTTGGTTTGGAGGCCTGTAAACCACTCCAATATAAATGGATGCTCCATCATCTGTTTTTAGGTCGACCCATAGTGCTTCTTCCTTGCCCCAACTTCCTTGCAGCTCAGATGCTTGGATATTATTTCTGACATAAAGAGCCACACCTCCCCCTTTTCTATCTACTCTGTCCTTCCTTAACAAGTTATAGCCTGGTATTGC
>NW_021821196.1:0-95620 GCF_901001135.1 Rhinatrema bivittatum | reverse complement strand
CCGCATATTCAGCTTCGAAGGGATCATAGACATTTTTAATATCTGACCCTCCTGTTACTGAACTCATCTACAAATGTTAAAAAAACAAACTCTTAACGGATATATAACTTCAGTTAGAGAAAGTAACACTTGGTCATCTGTTAAATGCAAGGAGTTACAAAACTGCTATGCAGTGCAATAAACTTCTAAACAGAGAACTTTAATTCAACTAATCTAGAAACTTCTTTTTTTTGATGGCCTCAATTCTGCAGTACTGTTGACCTGCATAGATGGCCAAGCATCAGGAGAAATTCATGCAGCAGAAAACGATCAAACTAACTGAAGAAGATATTTGGTTCTGGCCCATGGAGATTTGCTTCCTCCATAACCTACAGCGTGTTTCCAAATAAAGGTAAGCAACCCATAATCAAGCAGGCAAAATTCTTGCATAACATAGCCCTGGGTGACAATATTGAATAAAGACCCCAAAATATTTTCATTTTTCCTCCATAATGTATATCATATAATGGGATTTTTTTTTCGTTCTATCCAGAGCTCAAAGTCCGAGGGTAAATATTAACTGTGTTAGGTGTACAATTTTTCAAAGCAAAAATAGGCATGTACTTTTATTTTGAATACTGTCCAAGGGAAAAAATGTACCAACACAGATTTGCACTTCCTTTTTCTGTAGATACTTTTTATTATTACCAAAACTACAAAAATAGTTTTGAAAATCCAAAACTATTCAAAGTTTCTCTCCCAACCTAACCCTACCCTAGGTTGACCTCAACTACAATGCAGGTAAAAATATAGAACTATGTACATACTTTTACCTGCATACACTGTGGGCAATTTTCAAGGGCTGATTCATTTGGGTAAAACGTTTTTTTTACTTATGGAAAGAAGCATTCCATTTACTATGCTTGCATTTCCATTGACATCTTTGGAATAAAGTTATAGTGGCCCAATGTGGAAAGAAAACTGACTGCTGACCTAGGCCCCTAAAGTTAGGAAGATTTTCAGCCTAACTTAGGACCCTAAGTTTTGGGCTGAAAATTTCTACAACTTTGAGTCCCAAGAACTAAGGTCTCGCTATTTATTTGGCATCCAAACACAGAAAATAATCACTAGGCACTTAACTTCCTTTCCCTAACATTACTCCATCCATTTTTAAGGTTCCTATATTTAGGTGCTCCGAACACCTTAAATTAGGCGCTTATATTTTTTTGAATATAGGTCCCATAGTTTATAATGAAAAAAACCTGTGTGAGCCTTTGAGAATAACGTGTTCTTTTCTCCCCATGCAACCACTTCATTAATCTTGCAAAAGCTGCACTCCCAAAAGAGATCACACACACACACACACATATATCTCAAGCTAAAATCTAAATATTATCGGTAATTGGTTAGTGTGATACTATTCATATGTTGGATTTCTAATCTTTGAATGGTGAAATCCAATTCAATGAATATTAAACTGTGATACAGACTGAAGGAGCTTGGGAAAAGGCATCGCCCCCACAATTTAATCAGCTAGAAATTCAGGGAACAAGGTTAGAATAATAGTAACAATAACAGGTGCTAGAATCCAAATGTAGCAGGTTTGCATTATATTAACCTCATCCATTGTGTGTTTCTGTACAGTGTTGTGCATATTTGGTATGCGCTACATAAATGATATAATAATAATAATAATCAAAACCCATGCATGCAGCTCCCTGATACATGTAAAGCAAGAATATGGGCCATTTTGGCTAAGATCAAGTGCAAAGTCTGAGCTGAGGTCCTACCCCCTTCTTGGTCTTTTGGCTGTGTCTGAGAACCTGAACAGCATGGAATGGGAGCTAGGAAGGGGGTTTAATGCCCTGTCACCTTGGCCCACTGCAGGCATGATATTATCTGAACCTTCGCCAAACCAGGAGGGTTAAACCTCCGGCTGAAAAAACATGAATGTAGCAATAACAGCTAAAGAGTGGATTTGGGAAAATTTATTTTTAGAATTTGGAAATGTGGTCAGACTAAACATGCATAACTTATTCAAAGAAGTGTACAGATATAACAAACACAATATATTAGGAAAAGAAAGACAGGAAACTTAGAATTAAGAGCAAAAGAGATAAGCTGATATATGCCACCTACATAGCACATTTGGTTTAAAGGTTTGCCAAGGCACAGCTCTCTCACTCGAAGGCAGAAACCTAAATCAAAAGAAAGATACAGAAACTTTCAGTTACCTTTGATATGGTGCTTGTTTTCTTCAAAATATTCTCGTTGGATGCAAAACCACAATGTGTATCCGCTTTGTAATTCCAAGCCCATTCATCATGCTCCGGGAGTGACATCAACATCGAAGGTTCCTGCACTGAGGTATATGCAGGATTCATGGTTTTTGGCTGGTAAGAAAAAATGTTTTTAAAATGGTAGCATTATCCGCCAAACCAAACATCAAACACCTTTAACATTTACTTATCTGAGTGACTCGTAAGCAAACAGCCAAAAGCTGGGAAACCTACATACAGCTTACTATTGAATTTCCTTCCTCTTCTGCTGCTCCAGACCCTCCTTCCTTCCCTCCATGTACACATTTGCTAGCATATTCTGAGCAGAGAGTCAGTACAATGGATGTGCTATTTAGCACTGTATTTAGTGTATAGTCATGGTTTTTGCCTTCCTTTGGACTACCACGGAGAGAAAGAGAGCTGTCTGGTAATCGGAAGAAAGTGCAAACTCAGTGAACCTCTGGCTCTCCTTTCAACATAACCAAATGTGCAAATAGCCATGAGCAAAATCTCAACACCAGAAGTAAAAGTCTGAACAAATACCTTACATTCAATCTGGCTGATTTTAAAAGCGCTACGCACGCCAAACCCGGGAGATTCGCACTTGACTCAGCCTGGTGCGCACTACACGAGCTTTAACAACCGAGCGAGTATGCATGAATCTCCTGGTACGTGTACAAAGCAAAAAGTTTTTAAAAAGAGGTGGTGCATGGGCAATGTCTGTATCATGAAGTCTGTGCGTAGGTATTTACACGCACAAGTGCACGCTGGGGTCCCCTACCATGTAACTTTACTTCTGCTATGGACGGCGTGTAAGTAATACAATAAAAACAAGTCTAGTCAGCGGGATTTTAAGGGTCAGGGCTAATAGGATAAAAGGGAGGCAAGTTAGTTAGGGGGTTTAGGAAGTCCTTTCCTTTACTGAGGCAAACTGGGAGCAAACTGGGGAAACAGGTAATTGCGTTGATGTGTGTACTTACGAAAATCCCTCCACTTATGCGATCAAGGCAGCATTTGCGTGCACATGCACGCGTCAATATAAAGTCGTGCGCACGTGTACACGCATGTAGATGATTTTAGAACAGGTGCATGTATACGTGCATATACACGCGTATGTTATAAAATCGCCGTGTCCATGTACGCGAGACGCAAACATGCGCGGGTCGTAAAATTCACCTCAACGTGTACTGTGCTGATGTTGTCATCTTTTCAGCTGCCTTTGCTTAGCTTGTTCACTGCCATAAAAAATTAGCTTGCAGGGGTACTCCAAAGCCCATATTTGTGGTCAGATTCATCAAGGAGTTTTTCCCCACAGAAATGGGAGAAAAAAATCCTTAGCGAATTGGCCCTTTGCAGCCATTAGATAGGAAAAAAATTACTGTCTCCTCACATCCTCCCTTACTCCTGACATGTTAAATCTGAAAGGAGAACCATGCTGCAAGGCATCTTGTTATGTATGTCACATCTATGTAAGATTAACCTCATTTCTAGCTTCATTTTATGTGGTTTGCAGGATAAATACTGTAACAAAATACACCACAATAAAATGGCTTAGCACTCATAAAAAGTCATGTAAATTCTGCTCTGCAAAGACATCAGATGGTGCTAAGAGAATGGTGAAAGTGTTGCTTTAGATAAAATGACAACACAAATGCCACTTTTTTTTTTTTTTTTTTTAAAGAAACTTAAAAAACGTGTTATATATGTATATTACATCTTAATGCTCTAGAAGGAAGCTCTATCTGGAACAATGCAAATCTTAAGAAAAACACTGACATTAAATTTGACAGTGTACCATCTTATCCAACATAGTCTGGATTCAAAAATGAGGTTCATTCCTGTCATGATATGTGCAACACAAACCTTGGAGACCCTGACCCCCAAAGAGGATGGTAAAAAGTGCTGCTTTAGTTAAACTGGCCTTTAGCACAAATTCCAAGCTTCTTTTTTTTTTTCAAGCGCTATGCAACTATGTATAAAAGTTATGAGACAGGATTCCAGTAAGGGGGGCAGGGAGTAATCAAAAATACTGAAAAAAAGAATATAAAATAATGCAGAAGCAGATGAAAGAAAAAAAAAAACCAAACAAACAAACAGATAGCACAAGTCAAACACACAGCACAAGAAGAACTGTTACCTCTTTTTCACAGCTGGAGTTCAGAGTAAGCATGGCCATTGGACTGTTGGGCGCACTGCTTCCAGGCCCAGGTGGCATGACGTGGTCAACAGGTTGGTTCGGGCAGGGCAAGCTCAGAGCTTGGCTGCCATGTTTCGTTCCTAAAGTGGTAGAAAGGTACTGCTTCACCTGCTGCCTCTGGGCTTGCTGAATGTGGTACTTAGTCGGATTTTCAAGGTGAGTCTGCACCTGACAATAAAATAAACAGTTGTACGTTGGGTGATATCTACAGCGTGAACATGGAAGACAGATTTACGGCATTCCAGAATGAAAAACTGCATTTCGCTCACATCAGGTAGAAGTGCTTAAAGGCTTTAACTTAACATGAAGCCTAAAAATAAAAAAAAGTCCATATTTCCATTGAACTGTGGCATGGATTACTAGCAACAATTGAATTCTGTGATTTCAAGAAAGATGAGGTTTTCAGATCATGCTGTTAACAATAATTTACTTAAGCGCAATGGACGTGCTTTTGCAAGAGAGTTTCATAGTCCACTGTTTCAGAAGCCTAAAATGACATGAAATGATGCATTTTTTACATTCTTTGGTATTACAAATACTTAAAGCCTGGCTCAAATTTGTATAGTTTCTCTGCTAATAGGATTGTTCAAGACTTTTCAAGTCCTTGCTAATAGAGTACTGGAACACTGCAAACATTAAATTGGTTTATTTGACCCTTATTTAGTATTTTTGTAATCTCTCTATCAAACATTTTGTTTTCAAATGTGTCTTCCTAATACTACTTAGCATTATTCAAAACATGCATACTTTTGAGTGTGTCTGTATTCTATCTAGATAAAAATATACACACAAATAGATACAGTCATAAAAATACTATCTTCCAATGCTTGATCACATTAAACATCACAGAAGTATATATATTCCTTTACCAAACAAAACCAACTAGTTTGCCTTTTAACAGTCAATTTCAGCAATCAGAGACTAGGGGGAAAAGGAGGGCTATAATTTCTAATATGGCAAGGCTGTTTGAGGTAGTTCTGACATATGTGTATATGTGTGTTAGTTTCTCTGTGTGCGTGTGTGTATACACACACACGCACACAGATATAAATATATATATATATATATATATATAAAGAGAGGGGGAGAGAGATAAATATATATAGATATATATCTTCATAGTGAAAAGATATATTCACATTGCCACAAAATTTACATATCTATGCTAGATACATAGATAGCTGGAGATACATATATATATATATATAGAGAGAGAGAGAGAGAGAGAGAGAGAGAGAGGGACGCATTTTGATAAAAGTACTATAAATATATACACATATATTTCTATGTTATGCACTGAATCTAAGCATACTGTCAATGATTTTTCAGCTAAACATGGCATGCATATACAAATAAAATAACCTACCTGGTATTGATTATAGTCAAGCATTTCTAGTACACTACAATTAATTTTCTCTAGCTGCCAAATCCTTTATAAATATATATTATACACACATTCACACACACACACAAAACCTATATACTGCTCCCTATCCAAGGTCTTATAAGTGGGAACATCCTAAGTTATGCAAGCACCACACAGGGAACTTCATTATAGCAGCACAGCTTATAATAACCTAAGCTAATTAGTTATGCAAGTAAAGAGACAAACAGTTCATACAAGGGGTTTTTTGGAATCTATGCAAGTTGAGCCCTAAATTTTGTTGCTTTTTTTTTTTTTCATGGTTTTGACGTCACGCTATTCCATTAACATAAAAGGACCTTTTTTTAGTGATGGGCTATCAAAGTCGGATTGAAAGCTAGCTCCAGGCAGCTCACTATTCATCTTTCGTTCCAGTTGTACTAACATACAATGGCTTCTCTTTTATGGTCGGGTTAAAAGTTATATACTTACTTTAAAAAGCAGACATTGCCTTAAAATGGCAACACATGAGTTTACTCTGCACGTGTACAAGCAGCGATCAGAGGAGTATGGCAGCTGCTCAATTATTTGTGTGAAGCTACAAACAAAAGAAATCCTGCCTTTATGAAAACACTTCAGCAAAGAGATTTTGGTTAGGTGCTGTTAAAGGTCATCTCCTCAATATATTTTTGTATCAGGTACTCTATTAACAGAAATAACAAAGGGACCTTACATTCTATATCAGGGTAATTTTCAATAGCCCACAGAGGGGCCGATGCAATACAGTGCGTTCAGCCGAGCACACTGTTTAACCCACAGTTGGATGCGGGTTGTGTAGGCGCGTCCGCAGCCCCTTATGCTATAAGGGGCTGCGGACGCGCCCCTTACAGCATAAGGGGCGCATCCGCATACGCATAGAGCAGGCGTTAATTTCTGAGCATCCAATACGCATAGAGCAGGCGTTAATTTCTGAGCATCCCAAAAAGTTGTACAGAAAAGCAGAAAAGTTGTACAGAAAAGCAGTATAGAAAATACTGCTTTTCTATACATCCTCCGACTTAATATCGTGGCAATATTAAGTCAGAGGAACAAAAGATTTTTTTAAAAATGGGTTTTTTTAAAGTGCCGGTGGTCAGGTTCAGGAAACAGGTTCAACTCAGATAACCAGCGTCCAGTTCAACTCAGTTAACCAGCGTCCATTTTCCGAACCCTTGGCTGTGCGCCGATTAGGAAAACTGTTCCAAATATCGCTTTGGTTTTTTTTGCAGGATTTTCTGCTTGGCGCCACAGCAGTGCACATAAATATAACATATATAAACTGTTGTGATATTTTTACTTCAAAAGACTGTATTTTGAGTGTCCTTTTTCCATGTAAAAATCAGATGATCTGAGATTCTCTATAGAGGGCATGTGGAAGATTCTGGACAGTGCCAATCTTCGAGAAATGCAATTTAAGATTCTTCATAAGCTGTATTTTCCCCCCCTTAAGGGCAAAATGGATTAGGATACAGATTGGAAACTGTCCTAAATGTGGATCTGTGGAGGGTACATTGTTTATGGACCTGTACGGTGATACATCCGATCTGGGAGCAGGTCTTTCCTCATATTTCAACTTGGGCGGAAGACACGATGTCTCTAATGGCTATAGTTGGCTTGCTTGACATCTTGGATGATAATGATGTGTCTGATAAATACTTGGTTTTATTTGTGCAGAAAGCTTGTTATATGGTTAAGAAATGTTAGAGCTGTTCAGGGCATACCATGTGATTATGTTGCATGGTTGCGATAAATATTTCTGTAATTTTGTCAATATTTGTTTTTGATTCATAGCAGTGGTGGATGTTTAGATCTTATGCATGTCAATATTTGTTTTTGATCCATAGCAGTGGTGGATGTTTAGATCTTATGCATATTTTTAAATTGTGTGTGGATAGGGTTATGGTGAAGGAAGGACTGGGCACAAGCCTTGCACTGGCCCTGACTGGAAAAAGAATACATAATAAATATTAAAAAAAAACCCAAAATGAAGAATGGGAGCACAGCAATTATTCACACAGGGCAGCAAAAAAGCTAGCACGGCTTTATGGGTCGTAACTCCTAATATGGAACCTAAAATTGGATAACTGCAGTTCCCTATCTGCATCATTTTGCACTTATACACATTAAATTTAATTTGCCATTTAGATGCCCAGTCTACTAGTCTTGCAAAGTCCTCCTGAAACTTCTCACAGTCTGCTTGTGATTTAACAACTTAGAATAATTTTGTGTCATCTGCAAATTTGATCATCTGGTTCCCTTTTCCAGATCATTTTTAAATATATTAAAAGCACCAGTCCCAGTACAGATGATAACTTCTCATGATAGATCCGGTAGTGGCCCACAGCGCGGGCTATGCCGAGAATCAGTGTAGTCGTGGATAGAGAAGTGCAGGAGGTTAGCTGAGCTGAGTAGATGAGGGTACTCACTCCGAAACGTAGAAGGTGGTCTGCTGAGGTGAGCACAGTAGTGGCCCAAGGCATGGGGTACACCGGAGGTTCCGTCAGCAAGCTGGTAGAAAGCGGAGTGTACTCACAAAGCTGAACGAGGCTGGGTCCCAAATAGGCTAGATGGATTCTCCAGGCAGGTAAGCTCTCCGAGGAGTAGACAGTCAGGACGCGACAAGGCCCCCGAAGAGCGGGTACCTAAAGCGTCCAAGTACCAGAGTGCTGGAACAAGGTTCAGAGTTGCGAGAGCAAAGCTTCTCCAGAGGAGAAAACTTTACCTCCCTAGCATTTCCTGATGTGACATTTATCCAGTCAATACTGGGACACTTGAAATTTCCCATTATTACTGTGCTGCCAAATTAGTTAGCGTCCATAATTTCTGTTAGCATTTCAAAGTCCGTCTGTTCATTCTGGCAAGGTGGATCCCTTCACACATGAAATTTCTATACTTAAAGATTCCACAGTGCATTTATTCTCCTGCAGTAACTTTATCCTGTTTGACTCTATGCTATCCCTAACATACAGCACCACCACCAACTCTATCATTGCAATATTATTTGTATTTTGGTATAACACTGTCCCATTGGTTCCTTGTTCCACTCTGTTTCTGAGATGCCAATTATGTCTACCTCTTCATTCAATGTTATACATTGTAATTTGCCCATCTTACTTTTTAGACTTTTAGCATTTGCATAGAGACATTTCAAGGTGTGTTTGTTTATATATATACAAGATTCTTAGCAATTGACAGGGACACATTTGAATCTCTCTATCGGGATGCTCTAACTCCCTGTTTTATTAGTACCCTTCAAAGATACCTCCCTTCAAACCATACATTGATGAGAAACTTCCCCATGTTCTAGTTAAAAGTTGCTCTCTCTCTCTCTTTCTTAAATGTTGGTGCCAGCAATCTGGTTTCACCCTGTTTAAGATAGAACCCATCCTTTTGGAATAGTCTCCCACTTTCCCAAAATGTTGCCCAGTTTTTAACAAAACTAAAGTTTTCTTCCCTGCACATCATCTCATCCACATTTTGAGATTCCAGATTCCAGAGTGCGTTGACCAGGGAGCTTTTCAGAAAATGCTACCTTGGAGGTTCTGGATTTCAACTTTCTACCTAAAAGCCTAAATTTGGCTTCCAGAACCTCCCTCCCACATCTGCCTTTTTCATTGGTATCCACATGTACCATGACAGCCAGTGCCTTTACAGCACTGTAAGATCTTATCTAGGTGACATATGAGGTCTGCCACCTTTGCATCAGGCAAGCAAGTTACCAGGCAATCTTCATGTCCAACAGCCATCCAGCTATTTACATTCCTAATGATGGAATCATCAACTGTGACAGCTGTCCTAACCCTTCCATCCTGGGCACAAGCCCTTGGAAACACATCCTTGGTAAAAGAGGATACAGCATCACCTGGAGAGCAGGTCCTGGCTTCCTGCCACACCAAGGTGATGCTCTCCTTCCAGGTGGCCTTGCTCCTCAGGCAGCACAAGGGGCTGCTAGACTGGAGTTAGGACTTGGCTACTATGTCCCTGAAGGTATTCTTCTATATACTTCTTTCTACTTCAGTTCCTCCAGATCTGACACTCTAGCCTCTAGAGATAAGACTCATTCTCTGATGCCTGGAGCTCTTTGCATTGAGCACACACATACATCTTCTCACCAACTGGTAGATAATCACACAATTGGTATGAAGTGCAAAATACTGGAAGATCTTCCCATTTATCTCACTGCTGTCCCGCTGTCTGCATCTCTTATTGAGTTCTTAGTTAATTAACCCCTAGATTCATCAAAATGCTATAAATTTCTCATGAATAACACCTGCGATAAGGAAAAGGGGCATGGTTAGGGTAATTTTAGAGTTGACACCTGCGCTAAAATAACACGTCACATTGCTATTTTACCGCAACGCGCCTGCGATATTAGCACTCTGCAAGTCTGAAATCATTTCCTTGTTTTGGGCTGCTGAGAGCAAGAGCAAGAAAGAGGCTCTTTATAAGGCTCACATAATAGTCAACTATTTATATCACTATAGGAGAGTCATCTAGTAACTCGAAGTGAGGTTTTGGTGGTGGTCTAGGGTTTTGGGGCCTGTTTTACATGCATAATGAGACTTACAAACAGCACAGTACACATCAGTGAAGATTTGACGTGATTTGGAATGAGGAAAGATAAACGACAATGAGATTTCTACAATGTACCCGTGCCCTAGCTTGATGCACTTTCTACTGTTTTGGGCATATCGCACAGCTTAACACCAGGAATAAAGGTGTAGTTATTTCCGGCATTAAACATGCGATAATGTGTGTTACGTTATCGCACACAGTGTTAAATGCCCCTCATTTTCATAAACTCTGTCCAAACTCCTCCCCTTTGACTATAATTTAAAAATGTTATTGCGATGCAATAAATAACACGTGTTATGGCATTATTGTGGGCGTTAGGGCCCTAACGCCCACGATAACAGCCTAACGTATTTTGATGAATGACCCTGTTAGATCGCTAAGGGAATATGGATGCTTAAACTAAAGTCCTTTAAGTTTATTTGGTATATTTTAAGTTAACTTGGCAAAGACCTGCAAAGATACAATAGTTAATCTATTGATATAGGCTGGGTCACCCTTGTTTTAGCTAAATCTTTGATTCATTCTTGATGTGAAAATGTACTCTTAATTGGAATAAGAGTCTATAAATCAAAGAATGTGCTTAGAGGTGGATGGGAGAGAAAGAAATGCACTAAAAACCCAGTTTTGTTTTTTCTAAATCAAGCACACACACACACACACACTAAGAAATTACTTAGCTTTGTTTTTTTAATCAAGCACACACTAAAAAATTATCTAATAATGTTAATGAATGCAATAGCTATTATTCCCCAATATAGGGAAATGCATTAAAGACTTAATACAGGTATTTTTAATGCTGTAAATTTAACCCCTGGTCTGAAGCAGAGTTAAGTTAAGTTCACATTTCTGGGGCTGTTAGTCTATGGCAGGGGTGGCCATCTCCAGTCCTCAAGAGCCACAAGCAGGCTTAGTTTTCAGGATATCCATGAGGTGGATTTGCAGGTCCTGCCTCTATTGTATGCAAATATTTCTCATGTATATTCATTATGAATATTGTGACAACCAGGCCTGTTTGTGGCTCTTGAGGCCCAGAGCTGGGTAGTCCTGTCTTGGTGTTGTGCAAAAATGGTCCTAGATCTGGTGTTCCTGGACGTTGGGATTCTTGACTCGGGTCTCGTGGGTCCAAGGTAAACCACAGCACATGGGAACTAACATGCCACAATGGCACAGCACTTGTCCCAAATGTGAGTTAAATTTATTTCACCTCTGCCTCAAAAGTGAAGTTTCCAAGCCTAAAAAAATAGGCTAAGCATCACAGTACCCGAGTCTGGGATCCCAAGCCAAAGACATAGAATTGTTGTATATACAACTATCCAGAGTTACATAAGCTGTTTGGGGCAGGCACTTACAATATCAAAACTGTCACCACTGTGCAATGCTCGTTGTATGTAAACTATTGCTGCTGCCTTGGCCTAGAAGAACAGTTAGCAGGACAATTTTTGGTCAGGCAGGAGCTGCATGACAGCAGCATAATGGGGAGATGGCAGGAATTTTGAAGAATGAAATGCCTTCTCTAAAGTTTTTACTTAATGATAGACATTTGCACAAATTTTCTGCACAACCGTAACAATGGTGTTATACCTGTCTCAAAGAGAAGCATTTCTTTTGTTTTTAACTTTATGCCTATAAAGTAGGCCTTTTATGTGTTATTGTAGAAATCTTTTTTTTTTGCATTGTATGCATATTTTTGTATATTTACCCTTTTTTTTACATGGCAATGTGGCAGTAATTTACATGCCTTTAGCCAACTGCATTGGGAGTACTTTTTTTTTTTTTTTTTTTTAGAATGTACAAAAAGAAAATGGGCACAATTTCAGGACTGAATTGCTCAAATTAGAACACTAATTCGAGCAGAGTTTTACAAATTGCGGTTATTAAGAGATCTTAAGCCACTTTTACTCCCTGGAAATTTTTGGGCAGTTTTTCGAGCCTTTTTATTGTCTGCACTAGACTATTATAATTCTCTTTATATCTGACTTCTACTTTCCTCAGCCAAGCCTTTACAATGTTGCAGAATTCTGTGGCACAATTAATTACTGGCTATAGTAAAACTGCCCATATCTCCCCTGATCTTGCAGACCTCCACTGACTTCCTGTTTAGTGTAAAATTATAAGGTGGCTATGTTAACATACAAGTTTTGGCCATCAGTTCTTTAATTTGGGCAAACGCAATGTTGCAAGTGTATAAGCCAGCAAGAGTGCTGATGTCTTCTCAGATGGCACTGCTTAATGTCCCTTCTATTAAACAAGCTAGGTTATGTGAAATCAGGGAATGTGCATTCTCCACTGCAGCATCTACATTCTGGAATACCCTCCCTCTGGAACTCAGGATATTAGCTTGCCCAAGAGATTTAAAAAAAAATGTTAAAACATTTTTATTTAAACAAACTTTAGGTAATTTGATATTTTATATTTGACAAACCGTAATGCTGGTTAAAACGGGCGAGATTTGCTCTGCTCCGGCCGTCCCCAACTCCCTCCCCCCTTCCCCGGCGGCAGAGGGACAGGCTCAGGCTGTTGTCTGTCCGACCTCCTACACCCCCCCCCCCCCCGCGCGCGCACCGTGAAGGGCCGGAGGCGGCGGCGGTGGTGATGGCAGGAGCTGCAGCAGCAGCCAAGGGGGATCTCGCGAGGCTTCTCACTGCTGTTCCTTTGCGTGATGGCCGGCCATCTCAGCTCCCTCCCCCCCCCCTTCCCTGGCGTTGGAGGGATGGGCTCAAGCATTGTCGGCCCGATCTCTCTGCCTTGGGGCGTCAAATCACACGCTGGTCGGAGTCTCTCTGTCCGCGCATACGCGGCCCGTCGGTCCCAGCCGCTCTCTAGTGCGCATTTGCAGCACGTTGGTCCGAGCTCCCTTATAGGTATGATTCTGTTTTAGCCTGTTGTTTTGCTTTTATATCATACTTCAGAGATGCTGACTATTTTATTGTGGTTTTATTCTGTTTCTTCATTTCATACAAAGTTTATTATGTATCTTTACTCTTGTTTTATCTTACGTTTTATGTTTGATGTGTATTTTATTATGATGTTTGAATTGTAAGCCATTGTGAGCCTTGGGATTGGTGGCCTATATATACCAATAAATAAATAACCAAATCTCTACTTGGTCCAAAATCAGGGGTTTTTCATTCTAGCAAATATTATGCAATATCGACCAAGAAATAATAGACAAACAAGAAAATATGCCTCCCCACAGCCTCTTCCACCCACCTTTTCCCCCTTATCCTTCTGTGTTGTGGCCCTTAGAGCCAGCTGGTGCCATGTTGGTTTATGGCTGTATAGTATTGCTTTACAGCTGTCAACCAACATGGCGTCAGCCACTCTGAGGCTGAAGCTATTTTTACAGAGGAACTGTGGGGCAAAAGTGACTGGACATCACTCCTACCCCTTTTATGTGGACCACAGCTACCAAAAGGGTGAGAGGGTGGCAGGAGCCACAAGAGGGTTTTTTTTTCCAATTAATGTTCATTTTGGTTTGGCAAACAAATTGAATCAAAATTAACATTATGCAAACCAAATCCTGAACCCTCCTCCCCCCCCCCACAACAAACAAACAAAAAAAAAACAAATGAAAATTTTGGCCCTGCACATTCCAATAACAAATAACTCCCTTCCCATTCATACCTAAAATGATAGCTTTATCTTATGAATTAAGACTGATTTTTAGGAAGCCCCAGCAGTTTCCTCTTCTTTGACTTCCAGCTCAGTCACCCCCCTCCTTTTTTTCTTTTTTTTTTTTTTTTTTTTTTAAATAATCCAACATTTTGCCAGCTATTGTAGCATTGGTCCTTGGCCAGGGGCCACAGAGTGTGGCTCCCTCTAAAACAATGGTAGGCAACCTTGTAACATGGATCTAGAGCCTGACCAGTGAGGTATCACTGTGGAACAATAGTTGGAACTCTGAAAATCAAGTTTGCACTTAAATTTTTTTTTTTACAAATTTTATTTTTTTGAACTGTGATATATACATAATATAGAAAAACGCAATAAGAATACAAGCTCAATAACAACAAATACACAGAGAAAAAAATAAACAAAATAGCTTTTCAGAGCAAAATACGTCATCCCCACAGTCCTTTATCAAAATTACAAAAGGAATGACTAGCATTCTTAAACTTCTTAAACTTCTATCATCCTCTTCTTCTACTCCCAGTTAGAACCATCCTTATTTTATTGTAACTGCTTTTTTGCGCACTTGTAATAATTTGTTATATTTTGTAAATGTATACTCAGTGTTATAGTTAAGTACGTTTATATTTATTGATCACCCCTTGTTTTATGTAAACCGACATGATACGAACTCCGTGAATGCCGGTATAGAAAAAACTCAAATAAATAAATAATAAATTAAACACAAGACAACCATTCACACCACATATTCACTCTTAAGATATTATTTTAACAATGACAAACAAATAATCTACTCGAATGAGTAGTAATCCCAATAGCTTTAAATGATCTTTGGCCTTAGTGGACAACAATCACGTAAAGTCACCCATGACTTCTTATAATCTTGCGATACACATCATTGCATAAAAATAACATCCAATCTCTCTATATATTCCAGTCTGTCAGTATGAATCCAGAAAGAAATAGGAAGTTCAGACTGAAGGCCAAAATTTTCAAAATACAGAAAAAAGGCTATTAATAATGCCACATAATAATTTTTTTAAAACCCTTTGAAACTGAAAAAGAAGAGAGGACGAGCCCAATAATAAAAGACAACCATTATATGCAGGTCTCAAGTTAGTCATTTTATATATCCAAGTAAATACTTCTTCCCAAAATGGAAACAATTTATGACATAAAATAAATTTGCATAAAAGAGTCCCATTCTCCAGCTTATGACACACCATATTTATTAGTGATGTAACTGTGGTGTAATAACTTAAAAAACAATTCTTGATATTCAGCACGAATAGATATTGTATTACAGTGTGCAAACAATGAGCAACAATTTGAAAAGAAAACGTCTTTACCTTATTAAAAGACCAATATTGAGCCACATCTTTGAGTACTCCAGATTTGAATTTAAAATGTACATATTTTATGCCAACAGACTAATTGATTTTTCTTGTTTCCTACAGAGCAAAGAGTTTCTGTCAAAGAGTCAGCATGAAAGATCACGAGAACTCTTTTGCAGGATTGTATATAATGTCTAGATTGTAAATAAGAATAAAATTGAGACTGAGGTATATTATCCTGTGGAAATATTTCATCAAAAGAAAAAAAGACATTCATTCCTGAAACAATAAAAAGATGAGATCTCTCAAGTCTTCTGGCTGCCATTCTTTGAATACTCTACTCTGGAGACCAGGAAAAAAGTAGGGATTTCCCGCAAAAGATATTAATCCTGAAATTTCAAAAGAAGTATCCCACCATTTGCAGAGAGAACGCCAAGCTAGATGTACTGGTCGAAACAAAAACAAGCTCTCCGTTTGTCAGGAGGAACACCAGGTGGCACATGAAGCAAACTAAAAGGCGATAACGGAACCATCTTGGCTGCCACTAAATTAGGCGTATAAAAGGCGTAAGAAGAGGTAACATTCACAAAGGAATCATAACTCGGCAGGCAGTATTATAAAATCTAATATCTGGAAGATTAAGGCGGTCAAATTGTTACTCATAGTAATTTTACATATTCCACTCTATCCCTTTTACCCGCCACAAGAAATTAACCAAGATAGATTTCAAAAGGCCAAATCCATATTTGATAACTAGCAATGTACCATTTTAATTTAGCATAACAACTTTTAAATAACATACAACATCAATGGCAAATCCATACAGGCATGAAGTTGTGTTTGGAACTCTAATAACTGATGTTTAATTGATATAACAAAGATTTATCTCTGGGAATCCAAATCCCTACAAATGTAATCTTTCCCTGTGCCCAACTAAGGAAACACCCCAGCCAAGTAGCACATATCGACTCTTGAACAGCTAACTCTTCACATTTAGCAAATTTTATTTGACCCCACAAATCTAACAAATGTACTCACATCTAAAGCTAAAGATATAGTTGCGATGGAGAAGGTAAAGAGAAGGGCAACCAAAAATGATAAAGGGGATGGAACACTCCCCTATGAGGAAAGGCTGAAGAGGTTAGGGCTGTTCAGCTTGGAGAAGAGATGGCTGAGGGGGGATTTGATAGAGGCCTTTAAGATCAGGACTCGGTTTATTTACACTTTCGAATAATAGAAGGACTAGGGAGCATTCCATGAAGTTAGCAAGTAGCACATTTAAGACTAATCGGAGAAAATTATTTTTCACTCAACGCACAATAAAGCTCTGGAATTTTTTGCCAGAGATGTGGTTAGTGCAGTTAGTGTAACTGGGTTCAGAAAGGTTTGGATGAGCAGTCCATTAACAGCTATTAATCAAGTTTACTTAGGGAATAGCCACTGCTATTAATTGAATCAGTAGCATGGGATCTTCTTAGTGTTTGGATAATTGCCAGGTTCTTGTGGCCTGGTTTGGCGTCTGTTGCAAACAGGATGCTGGCTTGATGGACGCTTGGTCTGACCCAGCATGGCAATTTCTTTGTTCTTAGTCAGATTGGCCAAAATAAAAACATATCATCAGCAAATAAATATGAATTCTTTGGATCCTGACTTAAATCTTGAATATCGGGGATGATTTAATTTTAAGTGCAATTTTAAGTTCAATACTGAGAAGGTATAAAGGGGAGATAGAGGGTAACCCTGAAGAGTACCACAAAAAAAGCAAAAATGTTGTACAAACTGATCCATTAGCTTGTGAGAGTAAATGTATCCAGGATAAAAATGATCCCATATTTCTCCAAGACCCAGAACATACATGGCCACTGCACTTTATCGAAAGTCTTTTCAGCATCAAGGCTCACAGCTATACTATATTCATTCTCATCATACGGTGTATACAAGCATTAATCAGCTTTCAAATGTTTTTAGCACCACATCTTCCCTTTACAAATCCCATTTCATCTTCTGAAATTAAATATGGAAGAACACTAAACCTTGTAGAAAGAGTATTTGCAAATATTTTAATGTCTACATTAATTAAATAGACTCAGAAGAGCCTGGATCAGTAGGATCATTTCCTGGTTTTAGAAAAAGAGTAATTAATGAAGATTTGCTCCCATTGAAAACCATCTCTCAGCAGACTATAGTTACACATTTACAATAAAGGCTGCAAGAACAGAGGAGACAGGATTCTATAAAATGCAGAACCATAGCTATCCAAGCCAGGCTCTTTGGATAATTTTCAAGTTTTAATTTGCACTTACATTTTAACCAGCTTGAATACTTGAACAATTACAAAATTCACCTTGTATACAAACCCCACTACTGTATTTTAGAAGTGAAGCACAAAGTAGTTGCTTATAACAAGTAATTAAAATGCGCTGCAATGAGATCAGTGCATTTCAAAGCAAGTGTGTAGCAATAATCTATGTTATTTTGGAATATTTACTATTGATTACAGTACGGCATGACTACTAGACTGGCCTTGATTGGCAAGCACCAATACTGCTACAGTCACAGTCAACTGCCCGTTAATGTCAATCCCTTTGTGGAGCTCACTAATCACCACTGGCAGCACTCTGCTTTACGTTTTCTGCTACTACTTCTCATGTTACCACTCTACACTGCTCCTCTCCCTGCTATAAACACCACAAACTATAATTGCATTAAAGTTATCACTAAAGCCCAACTTCAAATGTGAAAGAGGTTAAATATTGTAGGATCCATAATTTCATCAGCAAAATTGCCATTTTAGCATGGTTATTACTGACCAGCTGTTTCTTGCAATTCTGTTTAATTAGCTACTGTTTTGAAGTTCTTTTGTAAATTTAAGTAGGGCCTTGGTTACTGCATCTCTTGTTGTAATTCATGCCCTCTCCCAGGAAGCTCATTTGACTTTGATTTTTGATGCTTGGTGCAGGGATAGAGTAGGAAATTTCTCATATTACCCACATCCCGTGCTGGGCCTTAAAGCATAGGCGTCGGAACAAGGTGGCTCACAAGGTGACCAACTTTGGGCATGGCAGTATACCAGACAGCAGGGCGCCCGATCTTTGCAATTCTGCGGCCATGGGAAGGGTCATAGAATCCAGCCATGACTACATAATCAATTTCCTGCTGCAGGAACCAGAGGGATGGTTCAAGCAGCAGCAGCAGCAATGTCATTGGTTGGTGCATCTCTCCCTCCTCACCAGCTGATGATCCAAGCATACTAGTTTAACAGCAGCAGCAACGGATCCTCAGGTCACTTCCTCCTCCCCCGTCACATGGGCCACAGTCTTGCACTGATCTGCCATGCACTAAGCGGCTGTAAATACAACAAGCCATCCACGTGCAGGGTAAGAGAAAGAAGGCCATGGAGACACCACTGCTACTGCTGCTACTGCTAGATTAATGTGCAATGATTGGCAGTCGATGGGAGATATGCGCTGGCTGATGGTTAGAAAGGGTGGGAACTGAGGAGCAACGGTAGGCATGTTTCCGAGTGAGGAGATGGGGCAGCAAAAGGGGAGTGAGTGAGGGAACTAGGGATGTAGTGGATCAGAGAGTATGTGAAGGGGGTATATAAGTGAAGGAACTGCATTGGGAGGCAAGTGTGAGTGGATTCACCCTCCCTCTCCGCCCCATACCTCCCTTCCCTCATTCCCATTCCCTCTGCTCCTCCCCTACCTCTGAACCCTGCAGACTCTATCCACTCTGCCATTCTTCCCGGAGATTTCTTTTTCATTTTCTTCCTCTAAGATCCCTTCAACGTCTTCCCCCCACCACAGTTCTTTATGTTCCTCCTTCCTTTCTAGCACATATTACTTAAATCCTTCCCCCCCCCCACACACACACAAAAAAAAGGGCAAACGGAGAAGGGGTGGGAGGTATAAAACAAAAGGGAGTTGGGGATAGGAGGACAGAGAAGAAGGGGAGAGAAAGAAGATATTGACTGGTTTGGCCACATTCTCCCTCTCCCCCAACCAAAAAGGATTTCTGCCGTCATTGCCTTAAAGTTTGCAGTACTACTTAGAAACATCAGAACAGCAGATTGTCTGTGTATTAACACCCTCTCTCTATTTGATTTATATTCCACTTTTCACACTTTTTTCTTTTTTTTTTAGTATTCTTTCTCTCCTTTTTTTCATCCTAACAATTTCTTTACAGTTTCCTTGGGAACTGTGCGGGATATACCAGGGGCATTTCTAAGATGGCGCCAGCCATCCACTGCGCCTATCATGTGACAGGGGCCGACCAATGCCACCTGTAGCCCCTGTCACATGGTAAGGGCAAAGGGCCACCGGCGCCATTTTGTTTACTGGCAGCCGATGGCCCGAGAGTGGGAGTTTGCTCCCGGGAGCCCCGCTGGACCATCAGGGACTTTAGGCAAGTTTTTTTTGGGGGGGGGCAGGAGGGTGGGGGTTGTAATTAACTAAATTTGAAGGGTTGGGGGTTTTCGGGGTTTTTTCAGCAAAAATTGCCGAGAAAAAAAAACTACCCGTTGGAAAACGAAGTCGCCCAATCCTAAGTCTAAACCTGCAAAAAAAAAAACGAAGCCCATCCCTAAACATAACAGTACATCCCTAAACATAATAGTACAAACAAACTAACTCATAAAAAGAATAAATATTTCAAAACAACTGATGAAAAGAACATCCAATGATTACAAACAAAACATTGTTTTTTAATTTCCCAAACATTGATAAAATATTTCAAAATAGCAGATACAGCAACACCCAATAATTAAAATTTAAGCTAATAAATCCCCTGCTCTCCGTACCTGGGAACTTTAGATTCCAGTCACCCTGAGATTGCCAAGGGATTAATAACAGGTGGGAGATATGCACAACTTTCTTCTCTCTCTAACACACATGTTCATTCTCATAAAAACTCCCTTATATTCTCTCTCATACACATTCTCACTAGCTCACACACTGTCTCTCGTACATGCTCACTGGGTTACATAAAAGATGTGCTTCGTTTATCATGAATTAGGCAATTTCAACAAATTGGTCAGCCCCTGTCAACTCTCCAGTGCTCCATACCATTAAATAAATAAATAATAAGAAGGCCACCTTTTATTTCCTTTTTTCTTTGGTCACATCTTTTTCTCTCTCTCTCTCTCTCTCTCCCTTCACACGCAGGCTTCTCTTTCTCTCTCATGGGGACACACACACACACACCTCTCATTTGTCCTCCTTTCTTCGGACTTTGACTGCACCCACATTGCTCATTTACTGCTGGAGGGGAAGTGGAGAAAGCAGCCCTGCAACCACCAATGTGTCCTTCTGCCGAGCCTGCATTGCGGCCCAGCCAATATCTCCTTGGGCTACCTTGGGTGTTGCAGCTCCGCAAAAGAACTTGTTCTGCGGCAATCCCTCAACAGGAGCTGAGATGATAGGGGAATGGAACAGCTCCCCTATGAGGAAAGACTAAAGAGGTTAGGACTTTTCAGCTTGGAGAAAGACGGCTGAGGGGGATACGATAGAGGTGTTTAAAATCATGAGAGGTCTAGAACAGGTAGATGTGAATCAGTTTATTTACTCTTTCACAAATAGAAAGACTAGGGGGGGGGGGGCACTCCATGAAGTTAGCATGGGGCACATTTAAAACTAATTGGAGAAAGTTCTTTTTCACTCAACGCACAATTAAACTCTGGAATTTGTTGCCAGAGGATGTGGTTAGTGCAGTTAGTGTAGCTGTGTTTAAAAAAGGATTGGATAAGTTCTTGGAGGAGAAGTCCATTACCTGCTATTAAATACGTTGACTTGGAAATAGCCACTGCTATTACTAGTAACAGGAATAGTTTTAGTTTTTGGGTACTTGCCAGGTTCTTATGGCCTGGATTGGCCACTATTGGAAATAGAATGCTGGGCTTGATGGACCCTTGGTCTGACCCAGTATGGCATGTTTCTTATGAAGACCACATGACCAATGGCACTGGCCCACCAGGGGATGTTCAATCCCTAATAGGCCAATCTACCCCCGGGTATACAAAAGACTCCCTCAAATCACCTTAAATACGACTAGAGCCATCTGCCCCAGCCCGCCATAAGATGCTGGGTTGCAAGGATTCTAGGTCCCGGGAGGATCCCTACCTCAGTATAAAGGATCAGGGTCCAGAAGGGTTAGAGAGGCCCCAAGGAGCTGCATCGAGCCCATGGTATACCTGACAGAGTATGTATGAACTACTTGGATATTTAAAGTGAGGTGAGCTACTGTTTGTCTTCTTTATTTTGAACTCTTGTAAATAAACTTTTGTTCCTGATCAGAAAAGCCAAGTCTTGCTGCATTCCCTGGCTGCTCCAGATGCTCTAAGTCACTGACCCACAGCTAAAGTACAGAACTAAAAAACTCAGACTTTTTTTTCTCCTGTTTCCTGGGGCCTCCCTACATTCTCACCAAACGGTGCTACAAATAGGCCGAGAGGGTAGCCTGTCTGGCATTGATAGGGTTCAAGAAGTGAGGCAGGGCAGGACACGCCAGTAGGATTTTGGGTTTTTTTCTCTCTCTCTCCCTTCCCCAGAGAGCCGTTTGCCTAGCACTTCGTCTCGAAAGAATGCAGGCAAATATGGAGCAAGAAATGTAGGTTTTGGCTAACAAGCATCAGCTTCAAAATGCATTGCAGGTCCGGACTGACCAGTAGCAGGCGTTGCGGGAGCAAGTGATCAGCAGAACACCATACTGACTCAAGTGGCACAGGCGGTGCAAACGGCAGTGACTAAAACTACTTTCCTTGCCTACAGCCTTACTGAAGATGACTCCTGGAAAGGACCCCAACATCTTTTTAAAGAATATTGAGTAGTTTGCTAGATTGACTGGCTGGCCAGAGGAAAATTTGGCTACCTATCTAGATAACTTACTAATTGGAGACTGTCAAACTGCTTCCAGACCATTAACCCCAATGGCACAGCCACGTATCAGGAAGTTAAGACCACCATTCTTCAGAGAGTGGGGCTCACCCCAGAGACCTATTGACACACTTCCAGTCTGGCTCCCTGCAACCTGGGGAGAATACAAGAAATCTTTTCCATCGACTTTGCGATGTCGCCTGGAAATGGCTCCGCCCAGAGGGAAGGATTGACAAGGAAGTCACCAAGACAATTCTCTTGGAGCAATTCCTAGATGGCCTTCTGATGGCCCATGTGCAGCAAGTCTACCAACAACCAAACTGGACACTGGCATACAGTGAGCCTACTACCAGGCTCACTGAATGCCAGAGACACCTCACTTCCCTGAGAAGGTATGGAATGGATGTAAAGGCTGATGAGATCATAAGATTTGGAGGATCCAGCTGCCAGAGGCAATAACCAAAAAATGGTCCTGCAAAACAAATCCTGAATTTCTGAAACTAGATGAGCAGAACCAAAAATATGGTCTTCAGGAAAGATCCATTAAAAAAGCCCGCTTCAGAGGCTCAAAAGCTTGTAACACCAAGTTAAGGTCCTGCTAAGGAATCGAAGACCAAAAAGGGAGGCAATCTCTTAACTCCTCATAGAAAACAGACCACATCAGAATGGGTCTCCACCAAAATGCTCTCAAATTTGCCCCTGTAATAGGAAATGGCCTTTCAAGGAATTAAGGCCAAATCCTTCTTCAAACCAGCCTAAAGAAAGGGCAAAATGCAAGAAATATCAGCACACCAAGGGGAAACCAACCAGCCCCTACAGAAAACCTCAAAGATGTGCCAAACCTGTATGTATGTATTTATTTATTTATTTAAAGCTTTTTTTTTTATACAGATATTAGTAGCAACATCAAATCGGTTTACATTAGAACTAAAGGTTGAAAATTTACAAATAACAGGTTACGGGGATGGGAAGAAAGGAACCAAGTTACAAAATGAACTAGGAAAGCAAGCAGAAAAACTGCCGAGTTAAAAAGGCATAACATTTGCAAACAGTAAAATCGAAGTAGTAATATAGTGTAACAACGTAACGGAATGTTATACAATGCTAAAATCCTTATACAGAAGCCCTAGATGGGATTATGTAGGCCAAAGAAGTAGAAGACCAACAAGGTGTAAATTACAGGTTGTAAATAGCCTTTCATCTTTAAATGCAACCTTTCAAGAGCCAAGCCATAAACAGAATGGAGCAGTATCCTCCATGACAATCGGCCTGCACCAGGAGCCCCTGGGCATCCAGCAGATGGAGAGGAAGGTTGATCCAAAGCCTCATCTGATCTGTGTTCCATGTGTAGTTGGGTGATACACAGATCAGATGAGCCTCATCTGTGTATCACCCGACTGCTTTCTGCCTTGATCCTGCGCAGCACCCTGCCAAATAGTGACCAAGGCAGAAAGATATAAAAAAGACTTTCCTTTTGCAAATGGTGAACAAGTGTCTATGCCCTCTGCACCGAACTCCCTATGATGAGGAACCTTGGCATTCTTGCATGTAGCCATTAGATCCATCAGAGAACGATGTGATGAAAAATATCCTGGCTCAACTCACATTTGCCCAGATCCATATTTTCCTGGCCTGTTATATGAGCCACCAATAAGAGCTCCAGATTCTCTTCTGCCCATGAAAAGAGAAGACATCTCCTCAGACTCCTAGATTTATGGTTCCCTCTTGCCTATTCATATATGCTACTGCATCCACAGTGTTGGACAATACTCTGATTACCTTGCCTTTGAGTAAAGGAAGAAAATGACAGAAAGCAACCCTTATTGCTCTGGTCTCTAGTCTGCTGATGAATGAGGATGTCTCTTGAGGATTCCTGAGACCCTGCCCCATCTGATCCAGGCAATGAGCCCCCCATCCTGGAAGCTTGCATCCATTGTGGCTAGAATCCAAGGAGGTCGATAAACTGATCCCTCACAACATATTCAGAGGGCTCAAACACCAAAGAAAACCACTTTTCACTGACCTCAGTAAAGGAACACAATTTGTAATCCTGGGATTGAGGTGACCACCAAGAGAAGAGAAATAACTGCAGTGGTCTCATATGAACTAGATCCAGACTTGCTACCATAATTACGAGCAATTGAAGATAATCCTAGGCCCTTGGGCTCGCTTATCTAATAATGTACGTGACCTGATACTGAACTTAAGTTTAAAACAACACATATTACACAAAGTAAGGGAAGGTTAAGGGAAATTGATGATACTGAAATGCCTTAAACCATTATTAAATCAAAATGATTTCAGAACTATACTACAATCCTTAATTTTTGCCAGTACAGACTATTGCAACTCTCTTCTACTTGGCCTCCCATCTTCCACCATTAGACCACTACAAATTTTACAGAACGCAACAGCAAGAGTATTAACTGGTAGCAGGAAAAAGGACCACATTACACAGATATTAGTTGAATTACACTGGCTACCAGTTGAATTCCATATACATTATAAAATTCTTAGTACACTACACAAACTAATATACGACAAACATGCAGACTGGCTTAACACGACAATTCGCCTCCATAACCCCAAAGAAATTTAAGATCAGCGAACAAAGGCCTATTACCGATTCCATCGGTAAAATCAGGACATCTCACCCAGGTCAGGGACAGGGCAATATCTTCGCAGGACCCAAAATCTGGAATGCAATGCCACTGGACCTTAGATTGCAGCAGGATTTCAGACAATTTAAAAAGGATTTGAAAACTTCGCTGTACACACAGGCCTTCACACATAAGATAGGAGACTTAGGGCAGATATTACTTTTTTCTACCTATATTTTATGGTTTTATTTTGTATTCTTAACTCTTTTATATTTCCTGTTTTATGTTTTTTAGTTGATTTTAAACTGATACTGTATTAGTTTTGTAGCACTTATCTGGTATATTTCAATATGTTATTTATTATGAATTTTCTGTATCTCACATTTCATATTTTTCAATGTGTAACCCGTTGTGATGGTATTGCTAAATGATGGTATAAAAAAAGCTGTCAAATAAATAAATAAATAAATAAATAAATAAAATAATACCCTGGGGAGCTGAGCGAGGAGGACAGACGCGCTGCAAGACCTTGTGCGCTCTGAAGCTGCCCGGCTGAGAGGGACGCCGTTTCGGAGGAGTGAGGCCAGCCCCGCCTACCAGTGACGACATCCAAGCGCCACGGATCTCTATTTAAACTCGGGGAGAGTGGTGAGAGGTGGGAGCTGAGCGAGGAGGACAGACGCGCTGCAAGACCTTGTGCGCTCTGAAGCTGCCCGGCTGAGAGGGACGCCGTTTCGGAGGAGTGAGGCCAGCCCCGCCTACCAGTGACGACATCCAAGCGCCGCGGATCCCTATTTAAACTCGGGGAGAGCAGTGAGAGGTGGGAGCTGAGCGAGGAGGACAGACGCGCTGCAAGACCTTGTGCGCTCTGAAGCTGCCCGGCTGAGAGGGACGCCGTTTCGGAGGAGTGAGGCCAGCCCCGCCTACCAGTGACGACATCCAAGCGCCGCGGATCCCTATTTAAACTCGGGGAGAGCGGCGCACAGCCGCCGGCGCACCGAAGCCGCGCGCCAAAGGGGCGCGCCCCTGGACGATTTTTTCTTGGATTGCCCTCCTTATCGCTGTTGGTTTGTCAATAGACATATTTTGTGGATAAAACTTTGGATGGGAAAGAAAAGGAAGGCAAAGATGGCGGTATCTACACCTATGAGGACAGAAGTAATAGGCCCAATGGACCAGCACCTCACCAGAAGGGTAAGCCAGACAGTAAGAGATGTCATTCCAGACATCTCTTTCTCCTCCGGTACTCCCAGTAGTCCGCCGAAAATCAGTTACCCGTTATAACCCCAAGGAATGAGGGAGCACATAGGGAGTTTAGCTCCCCTTCACTGTTAGTAACATCTCCAGACTTGAGGGTCCAATTGTCAGGGACTCAAGATGGGACTTTACCGATACATGATTTGCCTAAATTTGAATTGCCGGAAGATGAGACTCCACCTGAAAACATCTCCCTGACTGATGTATGGAAAGTGGTCACAAAAATGGAAAGGATGTTATCCTTTACCATAGCTCAATCCACTACTCTATCTGTAGAAACTAGGAAGAGTTTGGAAGATCACAGCAAAAAATTAGCGTTATTGGAAACCCAGAGTGTGACACATTCTGGCCAATTAGTAACTTTACAAGCAACCAGTGCTGCATCCATAAAGGACTCTTTAATGGTTCATAAAAAATTGGAAAGTTTTGAAAATGTTCTAAGAAAAAATAATCTAAGATTGTTAAACTTCCTATGTATTAGATTAATATCGGCCTTAGAATTATTTAAAAAATATGTTAAAGAAATTTTAGGAATAATGAAGGAACTAACCGTATCTAAAATGTATTATTTGCCACTTAAGAAAAGAGATACATCAACCCCAGAAGGGGGAATGGATGTTCTAGTTTCAGAAAGTCCCAATTTAACTGAATTTTTAGAGACCTCTATGGATAACATACAAACGAGAGCTACTCTATTAGTGACATTCAGTTTGGAGAATGAAAAAAATTTAGTATTGCAAAATTATTTTAAAAATAAAGATATACTATTCTGTGGTCAAAAAATTCATATATTTCCGGATGTTTCCAGAGAAACTCAGTTGAGACGGAAGTTATTTTTGAATTTGAGACAGAGAGTGTTGTCCCTAGGGGCTACCTACTACCTCAAATTCCCATGTAAGTGTATAGTCACTTTTCAAAGAAATAAATTTATATTTCTAGATCCATCTCACCTGGAAATTTTCCTACTGACAAGGGCGGATGAGTAAATGACCACTTTCTATTGGGTTAATTGAATAAATGAATAGCTTCCTCCTAGAGATTCATAATGTGTTGTGATAATTTGCCTATTATAATTTCCTGTTAATAGCTCCCCTTTAAGTGGACTAGATTTTGATTCCGAATGATAATTGAGAGGAAATGTATTTCTTTATTATTATGGATGATGTGAATCAATACTTCTTATTTTCATCTGCATTGTATAAATGTTTAAGAAATTTAATAAACTATATAAAAAAAAAAATAATAAAATAATACCCTGAACCTTTGCACCTGATGAACTAATTTGTCTATCCTTTCCAATGTCAGAAAAACATGTCCTAACTTGGTGTTGACGCGCACTTCCCATGTACTCCAGAGACTGAGAAGGGATAGATTGCTCTTTGCAACAGACTTCTAAGACCTGAACTACTCTGTTGGATGTGTGAACACATTCCTGATAAGACTTTGCTCTGATCAACCAATTGTCCAGATAGGGATGAACCAACATCCCCTCTCTCTGCAAAAAAAAAAAATTAAAAATAAGCTGCCACCAACACCATGGCTGGTGAAAGGGCATGTTAGCAGAGCGAGCAGATGAGCTCTATGGACTCTAGATTTTTTTCTATTGAAAAGAAGATAAGTACATCTATTCATAAGAATATTCATTTCTAAGAATATAATTTCAAGTTGGAGGTTATTGAAAAATTTCTTGAAAAAAATCGTGTTAAATTTGAGACGGAGAAACAACGGCAGTATAAAGTTTTGCCTTAAGAAATAAGCGGCAGCGCTAATCACGCGTTGAAAAAAAAAAGGTTACCCTATGATTGCAACGTGAATGGGCAGCCACATTGGCATCAGTGCATAAAAGTTAAAGACGCTGTTAAGCGGAAGTGTACACCGGCCCCTTATGAGGTCTACCTTATTCAATGACATTGCGGTGACATATGTGACTTTATTTTGGGATATTGTTATTACTTAGTCACATTTCTTCCAGTTTTTCTTATTTTGAGTGGTGAAAGTTCATAGCACCATCACTAGACTGAAGGGGAGTGCATTGAACTGAAAATGCTCCTGCAGAATACAAAACTGATGATACTTCTATTTTCACGCCTGATAGGGTTGTGAAAATATGCCTCCGACAAGTCCATGAAGGAGAGAAACTCACCCTTTTCTCACTACCATCAACATGGAGCAAAGGGTCTCCATTTAGAATTGAAAGATCTTGAGACTGGTGTTCATTCCTTTGAGATCGAAAAATGGGTCAGTAAGAGCTATCCTTCTTGGGAACCACAAATAAATGGAGTACCTGCCGTGGACCTTTCGTCCATGGGAACCGGGACCACCACTCACGATAGCTAAAGCTGCAAAAAGAGAGCCATTTCTATTGCGGTGGGTCCAGGGCCCAAAGAGCTGCTTCCACTGTGGTTGGGTGAGGGCTAAAAGGAGATACACTACTACCGATTAACTTCAGATAAGCAACAACTTCCGCTGTGGTGGGACGCAATTTGGGAAAAGTCATTGCAGCTGGTCTGGGCTCAAGGTGAGAACCAGCAGCTGCTGTTGACCCAGAGGGAAAGAAGGGCACAGAAGAGCAGCAGAGGTGGAGAAGATGAAGTGGAGGTGTGGAGGTAAAGAGGCTGAAGGGAGAGAAAACGCAAATAGTGATCAAAGTGAATGAAAAACACAAAACAAAAATCTTCCCCTTGCTCCTTAAAAAAAAAATCTTTAAACTGTGCCAAGTTTTTAGAAGAATTTCTCCTGCTTCACACACCCTCAACTTCTCTCACTTTCTCCTCCACATCCCACTCCAATGTAGCCCTCTCACTCTCCTCTTCCACTCCCCTCCCCCTTTACCTTAGTGTAGCCCTCTCAGGCCTCTCTTCCACTGTCCTCCATACCCAACCCAGTTCTCTCCTCTTTGTACGATAACAGTGCTGCCATTTTACTCCCCTCCTCCCCAGTGCTTCCTCTCACTCTCCTCTTCCACATTCCACCCCAGTGCAGGTCCTTTTCTCCTCTCTTCCCTCCTCCTTCCTTTATAAAAATGAACACAACAATGGAATTTTTGAATGCCAGGGAGCAATATTTGACTATGCAGATCAATATATATATATTTTTTTATTTATTTATTTATTTACAACCACACAGTTTTAACTCATCAATCTCTCTAGAAGCAGAAATACCCTTTTGCTTAAAAACAGCTGTCAATCAAAATAACCAAAGTTCCATCACTGAAGTTCACTATTTTTCAACTTTGCAGGCTTGGGTCTGCAGGGAGCTTCCAATTCTGCCATTCTGGTGTACTGTCAGATCACATCAAGCCACCTTTAATCTGTGTTATCTCAGAATCAATTTTGCACACAAACATGTTGCTTCTATCTCTGGAAATAGGGATTCCAAACGATAGAAAACATTTGTAAGGGCAACCAGGAAAAGAAATCACTACTTTGAAGATGATGCAAGTATGAAGAGGGAAGTGGCTACGGAAATAATACATCAGACAGAAGTTCTCATCTGTGAAGATGCAGATGCCAAAGAAATACCTGATTGGCTCTGAAGTAACAAATTTTGAGGTTGCACTGTAATCCTCCTTGGGTGAAAGACCCTACAAAAACTGCTATTATTAATATTATGATAATAATATGCAGCTATTATGATAATATTATGCAGCTTAGCACATCCTTCTATACAATTTGAACTGAGTGTGAAATTCTAGATCATTTAAATCACATCTGCACCCTAGGCAAATGGCATTAAACGAGACATGTGATGTTTCCCCTCAAGTCAACATAAAAAAAAAAAATCTCATCTAAAGTTCATCTTTGTAAGTTTGTTCCACCAGTATCAAAGCATCTGGCTTGAAATCAATAATGTACTTTTGCAGAAACGCACATAGGTTTGTCATTCGCATCTGTAATTTATGACTGCAACTCTGTTAGAACAAATGCTACCTCATGCTCACAGCACGTCATATAGCTAGAAACAGCGACAACGGAAAACAACAGATTCACAGTTCGCATTCAATAGGGAGTATGTCAAAATGGACATTTGTTTAAATAGATTTCCCGGGGACCAGGAGTTCACACTTTAAAAATAAGCTACTCTGACAGTCTCTCTTTCCCAGCTAAATAGCACCTTTGTCATTCAATACTGAAATGTTATGAGGCTTTTCATAAATATTAAATTCTGCATGGTTTTAAAATTGGAGGGGGGCAGTGCAGAAGTTAGCATCTAGCCTAGAGCTGCTGTCTTGGAAGAAGGTCCCAGAGGAATCCCAGAGAGTTAACAAGCTATCGGTTCTTGGAAGCGGGAGACTTCCAGTGCCACCAATTATCTCCCTCCTGTTGGGAGTTATATTAGATGGTGGGTGAGGGGCTTTTAGGCATCTATATACATACATTACACTTATGCTCCTGACAGTGGTAGCTGTTTGTCAGGGCCTTAGGTGTGCACATCCATGTGAGTACGGTGGGAACACAGGTTGCAAGATCACATGCGGGGGGATAGACAACAGGAGTTAAGGCTGGCAGGAGACACAGACAGGAAAGGTCTGTTGGATGACAGCTAGTATCCAAATTTACTCTGGTACAGGTTTGATGTGTTGTAACAAGGTCAGATGGTAATGCTTATCAATACTATCCCCTAGTTTTGTGTGTTAACTACAATCAGCATATAAAGTTGGAGAGCCAGGACCAGAGGATGGAAAACAGAAAAGTATAATGGTGACAACAGACTGTCAGATGTCAGTATTATAGTCTTACAATGTGTCTGTTGTAAGGATAATTTAATGCTCCAGAACAAAATTGAGGAATGGAGGAATACATAAGGAATAGAAATAGGAATCTGAGACTGCTCAATTTTCCCAAGACCAAGTGATTGTCATCTCAGGAGCTTTCTAAGAAGCTCCTATTGAAGAATTTAAAGTTACTGCCAATCTCCTGCCACCAGTATCCAAAATATTCTACGATTTCAGGGTTCTGGGAAGGGAAGAGATCCCATCCTAATGATAGATAACTCCTAAAAAGCTAATTCCAAACTAACAATGAGATCACAATGAGGGCAACCATCTAGTGACCCGAGCCCAGGAATCCAACAAGAAATTAGTGCTGAAAAGTTCTCTCAGAAATCGAAATTGCCTTTTTAGGGGGGCAAAGATGACCATATTTCCTGATTTTGCTCAAGCAAATTTAGAAGACAGACTTTTCTGCAAATAAAGCAGCTGGTTTTAGTCTTGAGTTCAATTTCTTCATCAAAGTTCCATGTAAAGTTTCATAAAATATAAAGGAATAATTATGCCTTTTTGATGCATATCAGCTGGAAACATTTTTGAAAGTTAAAGTTCCTGGGGGAGTTATGTATATAAAAGGAAGGTAATAGAAGCCATTAGGAAGAAATAAGAAAACAGCCAATGAATTGAGAGCACTACATGAACACCAGACAGCTCACATACTAGTGCAGAAATAGCTCCAATTCTACCGGGTGCCACTGGCTTGACTTTCAGGAGCATCTAGACATGTTGTCTATGCACATCACATCTTATGAACACCAGAAGGAAGCACTCTTCGGCCCAGGTATTAAGAAGAATTAGCAGAGAATTTGAGAGATTAAGATCAGACTTAAGTATCAATCAGGATCCAAGATGGCCACGGCAGAGCAGGTTACGTGAGCTCTGTCTCTTTCCTTGCTGCTGTTGGAGCAGGATTTGCTCTTAGAAATGCCACATACAGCCTGTAACCCGCAGGGAAAGGGAGAGAACCCACCCTGCAGTCTCATCGGAAACCCTCTGTTTCAGGCCCGATGGACGCTCACATCACAACACAGGATTCGATCGGGAGGGCTGTCCTTGGACATGGAGGCTGGTGAGGATGTGCTAGCTTCCCCTCCGAACTTACAGACTTCTCTTCCCCCGATTGTGAGGGTTCTACCAGCTACCTCCAGAGCCCCAGATCTGATGTCGGGGGGGTGGGGAGAATGTGCTGATGATTCCGATGCCCCGCAACCCTGTACAGGGTCAGTGACAGAGGAGACCCTGGAGAAAGCCCCGATGAGGGCTGCACTGGTTCACAGAGGGAAGCTTTCAGATACAGGTTGAATCTATCTCCACCCCCGTTACAATACCTTACAAAACTTTCCACAACCTACTCTGGTAAGACCCAACCTGATAACTCTTGATTCAATATGGGCAGCTATACAGAACCTTGGACCCTCACTTTCTCTGCAACTTAATCCCTTAGTGGATAGAGTTAATAATAATGAGAACAGAGTAAGGGGCAGATTTTCAAAGGCTACGCACGTAACCCAAGAAAATCTGCCCCTGTGCGCGCCGAGCCTATTTGCAAGCCCCAGGAAGCGCATATGACCCAGGCATTGCAAAAAGGGGCAGGGGCAGGGGGCGGGGAAGAGGCCTCCGGCACAGCCGCCGTGCCGAGGGATGGCGCGCCGGCAGCCACATGCAAGTTACGCCTGCCCAGAGGCAGGCATAACTTTCGAGATAAAGGTCAGGAGGGGGGTGGTGGAAGGAAAGTTCCCTCCGAGGAAAGCCATTGGGGCTCCCCCAGGGCTCGGCGCGCGCATGGAGCACAAGTATGCACCCCCTTGCGCGCGGCTCCACGAGCATGTTATAAAATCGGGCGTAGATTTGTTTGCGCCAGGTTGCGCGAACAAATCTACGCCCTCGCACTGTTTTTAAAATCTGGCCCTAAGGTTTTTACAAAAGTTGAATGACCTTTTTCAAAAGAAAATTGAGGAAATTAAACAAGAGGTTCAAGGACTGAAGCCTACTCAGGACCTATTGATAAAATAAAACCTACTTTTGCAGAATAAACTTGAAAATTTGGAAAATGTAGTATGTGGGGAAAAACCTTCGCTTCATAAATTTTCCTAAAATTCCACATGTGTCAGCAAAAGATATATTTAAGAAAGATCTCATGGAAATTCTTATGGTTCCTGAGATGGCGATATCTCCATTATCCAAATCATATTATTTACCCCCCTTTCAGAGGAATGAAAATCAAGCTGGCTCTCAGGGTATGGACACTAACATCACATATGGATATATCTAAACCTCTGGAAACTTCAGACAGTGCCCTTGTGGAAGCGGCCACAATGGTGTTCACCTTTGAACTTCATCGTGAATGGGCCTTACGATTATTCTTCAGGCACCGTTCCGAAACCTTTGTCCACCTTAAAGTCAGAGTATACCCTGAAATTTCCAAACAAACGTGATGCAACGTAGAGTCTTACAGATTGGGGCTTTCTTTAGTTTTAAATTTTCCATGCAAATGTTTTGTAAAGTATAAGAGCCTCTCATATGTTTTCTTTCCTAGTGATAAATCAGTCTTGCAGTCTGAGGGGAACGAGTTAGTTCTGCTTGGCCTCCCTTTAGGAGGCTGAGTACCCTTAAATTGTATAACTCGCTGCACTAATACTGCTTTACCTTTTATCCCCTTTTTTTAGGGGTTTCTTTGAAATTGTGTTATTGGGATCGCCTTTTGTGGACCCGAAGAAAGCTTGCATTTCCTATTTTCCCGCTTGTATTTGTAAATCTTATTTTCCTTTTTCTTTTCTATTCAAGAATGTTACCTTGAAAATGTATTGGAAAATGCATAAATAAATAATAATAATAAAGATCATACTCAACATACCCTGGGTTACAAGTGAGGTTTATCCATGTCAAGAGATGTGCAAAATGGACCTGATTTTTTAAAATATTTACATGCGTAAAACTGGGATTTACATGTGTGACTGCATTTTACCAATGTAAGAGGACTTTTGAAAATTGCTACAATATATACCATTGAATTGTCCACAGAATTTACTAGCATAAGTGCAGTTTACATGCATAAATGGCTTTTGAAAACTGCTAGAATAGTATGTTACATTTACAACTGTAACTTGCTTAAAATTCACCTGATAGTGTAACTTGTGCCAATATGCATTGTTGTTGGGGAACTAGTACCCCCCTTCCTGTACTAGTGCTAATGTAGGAGTATGAGCAAAATGGAGACACACCAATAGGTTTGGCATGTTCCTTCGTGAAAATTAGTTGATATCAATGGGCAGTTTCTCCTTTTTCCTCCAGGAACATGTTCCCTCTTCCTTTCCTGCCCTGAATTCCGGTACTTTCCGGCACTCCTCCATCCTCTCCTCCTGACCAACCAAGCAGCAGTGGGCAATCGTGGGCTTCACCATCTCTTCCCAAGCTAGGCATCAGTGGGGAGCTCAGGCCTTGGCAGCTATTTTTGTATGGCACTACCACCACCAGAAGCAATTCCTGAGACAGTGCCAAGTACCAAATTTTAGGCACCTGAACAACCTGACATCTTGAGTTTTTCTAGCAAGTATATACCAGACAGATGAAAAATGAATCATTTTATTCTAGTGATAATTATATGATAACAGTTTGCATCTAGAATTGCCATGCAGTATGGAAACATCATTTCCTTTAGAGTAGCTGAAGCAAAACTACCCTAATTTGGTCCAATTTCTACCAAATTAATTAAGCACTGTAATATTTTACTCAATATGGAGGGATAGATAAAAATTGTAAAGCTAATAAAAATACTCATCTCAGATTTTTGTCAACACACAAAATATCTCTTTCATAAAACGTAATCTTACGGACAATATAAGGCTTAAAATATAAAACCCCATTCTTCTTCAGTAAGTCAAATGATATTTTGTTCCTCTTGAGCTTCTTTCCACTGATTGCTGGAGGCCCTCTTCATTTCCTGGAGTTCTTTCTTTTTATGCCTAGTGCTCAGAGTCAAGTGCGTAAGAGATGCTGGGATTTGTATCAACTAATACACTGTCTTACTTCTTCAGTACTATCTACAAATGTAAATATTGCAGTTGTTTGTTGAATTCAGACTCTTTGAAATGAAATTTTCTTTTGCTCAAGGCATCCAAAGCCTAGATAGACCTCTGACCAACACATTCTTACCCTCAAAAGTATGAACCACAGAAGATTATATATACTTCCCTTACAATAAAAAATGGGACAGGAGTTAATCATATGATCCAGTCAACCCCCATGTTTTCCCTTTTTTTAGTTACACCATATTATTTTCACTTAAGAAGAAAAGTGTGCACTTGAAAAATTTGGGGGAGTTTTGTTTTTCTTTTCATTTTGTTTACGTCATTTTAAAAAATAACATAACATTTAAAACCAAAAAAAACAAAAAAAAGAAAAGGGGGGTTCCCCTCAGTCTTCCGACCAAACAAATGAAATGAACCCTCCAGCCTCCAGGTCAGGTCCAGTCCTCCCCCCACCCCTCATCGGTGAATCAGCAGATCTTCAAGAGGCAGCAAATATCCCCAGTCAATCCTGCTCTACAACTTCAGATTTTCAAATGGCCACCAATCAACCCAAGGCCAGCACCATTATGTTAATCAGTGGCCATTTTGAAAATCTGAAGCTGCAAGATAGGAATGACTGGGGATTTCTCCTGTCCCTGAAATATATTCTGACCCAGCAATGGACTAAGAATTGGGTTGGAGGATTGGTATGGGAATGGAGGGTGAAGACAGTGGTCATGAGAGCTTGAGGGGACCCTTCATTTAAGCAGGTTTGGTGATTAGGAACAGGGTCTTAAAGGCTTTTTGGTTTTTTTTAAATTGTGGCGGTGGCTGCTTTCTCAAAATTAAATTTAAAAAAACAAACAAAATTTAGTTTGGTTTTCTATTGTTTTGAACACAAAAAAAACAAAATAGGAAATGTCAACGACATTACCTATTTTATTTCAAACAACAATCCATCCCTAGCTCAGAGTATAATTTTCAATGCCATTTACCTGAGTAAATAGGCATCTGCTTGGGTAAGGTAGCCTGACTAAAACTGGCCCTTTTCAAATCTGGCTAATAGTATGAATGTGTTTATTAGCATGGGCATTCCTGTAGGTATGTTTTCATCAGGGAGGAAAAAAGAATGGGGTAGATCTTTAAAAAATACGCGATCGCGTACTTTTGTTCGCGCACCAGGCGCGAACAAAAGTACGCTGGATTTTATAAGATATGCTTATAAAATCCAGGGTCGGCGCGCACGCAAGGGATGCACATTTGTGCAACCTGCGCCCGCCAAGCCCAGCGTGCGCTGCCTGTTCACTCCGATTTCGGAGAGGCCTCGGAGGGAACTTTCCTTCGCCCTTCCCCCACCCTTCCCCTCCCTTCCCCTACCTAACCCACCCCCCCCCGGCCCTATCTAAACCCCCCCCCCACCTTTGTCGGCAAAGTTACGCCTGCTGAAAGCAGGCGTAACTTTGCGCACGCCGGCCGGCAGCCCCGCTCCGTCCTCCGGTCCCGGGGGCTGGTCCGGAAGCCTCGACCATGCCCCCGGGCCGGCGCCACTCCCCCACCCCGAAACGCCGCGTCGTTCGGGAACGCCCCTGGACATGCCCCCTCCCGCCCCTTTTCGAAAGCCCCGGGACTTACGCACATCCCGGGGCTTTACGCGCGCCGGCGCGTGAGGGCCCTGCGCGCGTAAATCCAGAAGGATTTACGTGCGCAGGCCTTTTAAAATCCGCCCCAATGCATATAATATTGTATGTACAGAGTGTGAAAACTGCCATTTGAAGGAAAAATACCATATACCAAGGATAGCTAACTCCAGTCCTCAAGAGCCACAAACAGGCCTATTTTTCACAATATCCACAATGAATATGCATGAAATAGATCTGAATGCACTGCCTCCACTGTAAGCAAATTATCTCATCCATATTCATTGTGGATATCTTGAAAACCTGGTCTTTTTGAAGCTCTCGAGGACCGGAGTTCACCACTCCTACCATATACATAGACTATGTGTACAGAGTAAGTCAATCTTGCTTTTCAGAAACACGGTTAAGAGGACAAAAATATGTATGTGTGTATCCCCCAGTCATCCAACCACTCATAAACTGGACAGAAAGTTGTAATCTGAATCTCAGTTACTACAATAAGAACATGCATCATTAGAGAAAGAACCCTATTTTTATCGTACACATTGCCTCCCCTTTCCTCCTTATTTGTAACCTTTTTTGTCTCCCCCCTGCTGCAATTTACTTACCCTCCCTCCCCCTGTTCCTAGACCACTTACCTTTATTGATAGCAATTTTGTATATAGCTTTCATTTAGTGCTAATGATAGATTATACATAGTTTTGCTTTTTTTAGATGGTATATATCTTTTTCCTTTTGAACTTATAATCTGCAATGGTTGACTTTAATTGCCTTGTTGAATGTATATTTTTGCAATATTATATATATTATTTTTCGGTTGTTCCTCCACTTCTGTACCTTGCTCTCCATCAGGTACTGTTCCTATTTTTTCTCTGTCTTGCTTTTTTCCCTTGCTGCGCTCGCTTCTTTTATCTTCCTTGCTGCTCCCCTCCCCCTCCCCTGGTTTTTTGTATCTTTCCCCCTTTCAGTTATTCTGTAAACTGGCATGATGTACCCACGAATGTCGGTATAAAAAAAAGCTAATAAATAACTGTCAGGATATTTGACTCTCTCATTGTAAGCCCCATTATACTAATATGTTTTTTGGAACTAGAGAGATCCTTTAATATATCCCAGCAACAAACATAAATAGACTCACCAATTACAAGTTAAAGAACTTTAAAATTTCTGTTTTTTTTTAACAAAATGACAACTAATTGTCACAAAAAATTGGCTTATGTACTGCTTCTCTGTGGGGTCTATATGTTGCGTTAATGAAATATCTCTATGCCACACTGTAAGAAGATAACGCCAGCCTTACTGGGTCAGACCAAAGATCCATCAAGCCCAGTATCCTGTTTCCAACAGTGGCCAATCCAGGGCAAAAGTACTTGGCAGGATCCCAAATAGTAGATAGATTCCATGCTGCTTACCATTAGGGATAAGCAGTAGCTCTCCCCAAATCTAGCTGGTCCAAACCTTACCAGCTATGGACTGCCTTTATTACATCCTCTAGCAATTAATTCCAGAGCTTAATTGTGCACTGAGTGAAAAAAATATTTTCTCCGATTTGTTTTAAATGTGCTACTTAATAACTTTTAGGCATGTCCCCTAGTCTTTTTATTTTTTGAAAGAGCAAATAACCAATTTGTATTTAACTGTTCCACTCCACACATGATTTTATAGATCTCTAACATATCTCCCCTCAGTCATCTCTTCTCCAAGCTGAACAGCCTAACCGTGTAGGCAATCTAACAATACCATGGATTAGATCAAATTATCTGTGATATACCACCTTTTATGCTTTCTTGCTTACATTTCACTTCAACCATTCAATATATACATGCTTCAAAACCAGGGTCCGGGAGTATATCTGTAGTGTGTAAAAAAGAAGCAGGCCAGGGACATCTGGGGAGGGGCCAACATTTATGAGAGTAAATTGCTATTTTATAACCTGCCAAACTGACACGTGTAAGTCTTTTACTTGCTTATATTTACTGCTGCTTAATAACTGGTGTAAGTGCTCAGAAACATCTTAAAAGTGCTAAAATAACTGGGTGGAGGGTCTGGGTGAAATGAGGGGATTTCAGGCTGAATTGCTGGGAGGGACTTCATGAGCTGCAGATGGACTGGACAAACTGATAGACTAATTGGCAAAACTGGCTATTTCATTGCTGTGAGCATGTTAGAAAATCCCAACTTACGCATGAAAGAGACAGCTTAGAGGGGGTAAATGCATCTAAATAACGTGGGGAAAATCTATTCACATATCTCTTTAAAATTCGAAGAACAAATAGGCGGGTGATATCATTCACGCATCCAGCTAAATTCCAACTTATCTGGCTCAGTAAAGACTTTGCTGCTACTTATTTATTTATTTATCAGCAGGCGGACACATTTGAACTTATCTGGATAAGTAACCTTTTATTATATATATTTTTCCAGCTATCTTACATACCTAGATAAGTCCAGAAAGCGCTACTTAGATGGAACCGCTACTTTTCCGGATAAGTCCGAACTTGCGCAGCTTATGGTTTTTACATGCGCGAGCATGTGTGTGCATTTAAGTACACATTTTTATAGCCTGCACATATCATATAAACGCTGGTTATAAAATACAGCAGCAACTTTGCAGTTCAAGTGGGTGCTTCGTCCCTTGGTCCATCACTAGTATTCCTCCGGAGTCTGCGACCGCCTTTAGTAATGCGTTGCCACCGCGGTTGTCTTGGATCTAAGACCTGCAGGTGCTGTGATGGTGGGGGCAGGAGCTCCACTGCCAGCCCTGCCTCTTCAATGCTTGCACTGCTTCTTCCATCGTGCGGGTTCTATACGATTTTCCTTCAATCTGGAAACACAGGCCGAAGGGGAAAAGCCATCGGTATCTGACCTTCGCAGCAGTCAAAGCGGTAGTGACGGTTTTAAAGGCTAATCTCTTCCGTAATGTGGTAGTGGCTAGGTCCACATAGATAGCTATTTCATTCTCTTCCCATCACCAGAATCGTTTTTGTCTTGCTGCAGTTGCTATTTTTTCTTTGTAGGCAAATGAATGAAAGCAGACAATGATATCGCGCGGCTTATTCCCTAGCTTGGGTCTCAGGGATCTGCGCGCCCATTCAATCTGGGGCACATTTTCAAAGGGGTACGTGCGTAAGATATGCGCGTACCCCCCGAAAACCTGCCCCAAGCTCCCCCTGCGCTCGCCGAGCTTATGTTGAATAGGCTCGGCGGCACGCACAAGCCCCGGGACGTGCGTTAAGTTCCGGGGCTTTGCTAGGGGGGCGTGTCGGGGGGCGGCGCGATGTTCGGGGGCGTTCTGGGGGGTGTGTCGGGGTAGTGGTGCCGGCCCAGGGGTGTTCCGGGGGCTTGGTCAAGGCCTCCGGACCAGCCCCCGGGTCGGGTGATGGCGCGCCAGCAGCCCACCGGTGCGCACGAGTTAAGCCTGCCCAAAGCAGGCTTAACTTTTCAAACAAAGGTTGGGGGGGGGGGGGGTGGAAGGAAAGTTCCCTCCGAGGCCGCTCCGAAATTGGAGCGGCCTTGGAGGGAATGGAGGCAGGCTGCGCGGCTCGGCGCACACAGGCTGCCGATTTTGTGCAGCCTTGCGCGCGCCAACTCCGAATTTTAAAAGATACACGCGGCTATGCAAGTATCTATTAAAATCCGGTGTACTCTTGTTTGCGCGGGCGTACTTTTTAAAAATCTGCCCCTCTGTGTGCTGGGCTGGGATCCCTCGCTGACTGCGGCTAAATATGGACCCCACTATTTCATGTTTGTAATCCGCCTCGATCCTATTTTGTTGTGACAAGCATGAATAATAAGTTTTAATAAATCAAACTTTGCTTTTCAGAAGTCGTCCCATAACTGTATATGCCCACATTTACTCCTTCTCTTCTGGAGATGTAAATGTGTATGTGTCTAAGTCTTGCACAGTTTCTTACACACATAAGCCCGCTTTGAAAATTAGAGCTAAAGTCTGCGAGTACTTTCTACTCGCAGATTTTAACCCTACGTGCGCTGTTATAAACTTGGGCTCATAAAGCCAAGTTATCTGTAAGTAGTTCATTGAAAATAGCGCCAGTGGGTATGCACAACATAAACCCATTACATGCACACTTTTATGCAAGCTTGCAGTAGACATTCTGGGGAGGGAGGGGATAGGAGTTACCTGCAGAATTTTTAAAAGTCTGCATATAAGTTCGCCCACAGAGGTCACACACTGCTAGAAGCAAGTACAAACTTCCTCATGTAGCCTGTGCATGGCACTAGGGGGAACTTTACCCCCAACATTTTCAAATCAATTTTATGTGCATAAAATCACTTTGATAATTAGCAGCAAATTCTGTACATAACAGGTATATGCAGACCTTACTGCTGTGAGCAATGTTCTAAAATTAAATTACCCACCCTAAATCCAAGCTATTGAAGCCACCTAGCTGAGCTCAAATTTCTTCTAGTCACAGCTGAGTGAAGAAATGATCATGCACAATCAGCATGCGCTAACAGACAGGTGTAATGCTTTAGACTTTGGATTCCAGAGTTTACTAGTATCAGCTGGGTTGGAAGCACAGGTAAATTCTAGATCACTCAATTGGAGTCACAAGACCATAGCTCACAACAGGACACAATGGGCTAGGCTAGTCAATTATGCCTAGGGACTTACAATAATGAGCTAGATTCTCAATCGATTATGCATAACTACTGTACAAAAAATTGGTGTCTGAAGTTATAAATCAAGTCTTGCTGCTTTTATGCATTTAACTGCTGCCTGCTTGGCAAAACAGTTTGCAGATGGCATGAAAATGGGAGCATAATCTTATCTTGAAATCAGTCAGTCATTCTATGTATCAAAAGTAACCACTTTATGACTATGATACCTCCAAAATAATGCTATGGGGGTTTTAGTTTTAAGAATACTAGGATGATGAAAATGGAACTAGATATCTCAAAATTTATTTTCTATTTGGGTAGTCTTAACTTTGCGTTCCAAGCCATCTCCATGGGGAGGGTATTTCTCAGGAGGTTGTCCCGGGCTACCGTGGGAATCAGCAGGCCGCATCATTTTATTCAGGTATCCGTGGCCATGAAGAGGGATTTGGATGTCTGGGTCAATTTTCTGGGCTAATTCAATGGGGTATCAATTTGGCAGAAACCTACAGTCTCAAACTGCGACTTGGATATTTACTCAGATGCTTCAGGTGGTTGGGGATTTGGGGTCTATTTTTCAAGGCTCATGGTGTGCCGAACCCTGGCCTGCAACATGGAGGGAAAGAGGTTTGATGAGGAACATAACGTTTCTCAAATTATTCCCCATACTGGTGGCCCTGGTTATATGGGGCGAATGGCTAGCCAACAAAAGAATAATATTTCGGTGCGACAACAAGTGGTGGTGGAGGGGAGGGGCAGGGGATTGTGGGGAGGTTAGGGGGATGGAGGAACATCCCGGCTGCCAGCATTAAGGGAAGAACCGGGCCCCTCCCCGCCCAAGCCATCGCTCAGTTCATCGATAACCTGGTGCTGGGGCCTCCGCCGCTCTTCTCCCCACCGTGGCCTTCTCTTCTACTCTCTGTTCAGGGGGGCGGGAGTGCCTGTACGGTGTCCCGGCGCTGTCGCTCTGGCATTGCCCTGTATGGTGGAAATCCCACGCTTGCGCGAGCCCATGAGATTTCAGCGGGCCGCACATGCACGCAATGCTGGAACGTCGGTCAGCGGCGCCTTGTAATGACGTGCGCGGGACGAATTTATAGGCCCGGCTGTCGTCTGAGGTGCCATATTGGCGGCGGCGGCGGCAGCATTCCCACCCTTCCACCCCATTTATATATAGTCGGTTGGAGGGGTAATTCTGTAGTCAGTGTGAGGATACCGTGTAAGATAGTGAGACACATACTGTGATAGTGTAATGTTATGTTGTTTGATATGTTGCAGCTCAGGGTTAATGTAAGCGGGGCAGGGTACCTGAGCCGTGGTGGCAAGGCAATGTGATGCTGGACTTGCTGCCTGGGGCAAATGCTGGATTATGTCCTATCTAGGACTGTTGCAAACGGGTCAGTGGGGAAGAGTGACGCCCAGCGGTGGGGCTCCCCCTTGCTCAACGCGGCGAGGGGCTGATTACACGCAGCTGTTTTGCTTGGCTGCGGCGGATGATGGGCGGCGAGGTGATACCACACCGGCACTCATGGCCAGGTACTATAGATGTCAAGTTTGTGTTTTAGTTCAAATAAAGCTGTGGCCTTTGTTATCCACTACTAAGTCTCCTTGCCTTATTGGGGGGGGGGGGGGGGGGCAAGAGAACATCCCGGCTGCCAGCGTTAAGGCATGTACAATAATGCATGCAGTTTCTGCCATTTTGCAAAGAAAAAATTTCACTAAAATTCCATTAAAATGATTCAAATTGTTCTCTTGCACAGTTTTGAGAAAGCACAATTTTGGCATTGTACAAATTTCACCCAGTAGAAAAATAAAAAAATAAAACTGTGACTTTGACCTCAAAATTATACTTTTTAAACTGTAGTGCATGTCCTATAACAGTGGAACAGTCCCTAGAACTGAATCTGTTAAATCTGACTCACCATTGGGTGAATCCATCATTTTGGGCTCACCCAATCAATGAAGATTTCTGAACTTCTCTTAAGGTGCATCTGAAAACCTGTATCAGACCAGTTTGAAATGCATTCCATGATGAATGAAGGCAATTTATTTTGCAGATCAAAAGAGTCCAGAGTTTGCAAACTGAATTGTGCATAGTAAAAGCTTTGATAAGATTTAGCCTTTTGATTTTTTGGTTTGTGAGTTACAGCACACAAATTCAAGTTAACGAACTAGTGTGATTTATTGATTTATTTATTTTTTTATACCAGTATTAGTGCTTACATCTGAACTGAAGGTAGAAAATACATCAAACAGGGACAGGGGATGGGACTACAAGGAACAGGGGAGAAGAGTAGCCGGAAACTGGCAAACAAGAAATCAGACTATAGAAATAATATGTTAAACAATGTAACATAACTTAACAAATAAATTCAAGTAACGTACTGATGCAGCAAGGGGTTAAGACGCAGGGGATCTAATCTGGGTAAGCCTGTTTGAAAAGCCAGGTCTTTAATTTATTTTTGAATTTGATGGTGCAAGGCTCAAGTCGGAGGTTTGTGGGTAGTGAGTTCCAGTGGGTGGGACCGGCAATGGAGAGGGCTCGGTCCCTCGTGGAGATGAGGTGTGCCTTCTTGAGGGATGGGATGTGGAGAATTCCTATATTGGTTGCTCTGGTAGGGCGGTTAGAGAGTGTGAAATGGAACGGCTCATCAAGCCAGTTGGAGTTGTGTCTGTAGATGGATTTGTGAATAGTAAGGGTTTTACAGAGGATACGCGAAGGGATCGGGAGCCAATGCAGGTCTTTAAGGATAGGGGTAATATGGTCATATTTACGGGCATTTGTAATAGTTGTCGTGACCACATTCTGGAGCATTTGAAGCAGTTTTATGATGGAGTAGGGGAGGTCTAGGAGTAGCAGTAGTCCATCTTGGATGAGAGGGTGGCTTGAATGACGGTACGGAAATCAAGGTATGGAGTAAAGGTTTTAGTTTTTTCAGGACATTAAGCTTATAGAAACCTTCCTTGAGGATAGAGTTGATATATTTTTTCAGGTTCAGTTGCTGGTCAATCAGGACACCAAGGTCTCATACGAAGAGCTGAGAGGAGATGGAGCTATATGCCGGGTCACTTGCAAGGGAGGGTTTGGGGATTTGGCGTTGGGAAATGAAGAGCAGTTCAGTTTTAGAGGGGTTTAGGGTGAGGTGGAGATTCGTTAGTAGGGTGTTAATGGAAGCAAAACATTTCTCCCAGAATTTTAGAGAATCGGAGATTGAGTCATGAATTGGTATGATGATTTGGACGACATTGGCATATAGGTAGAATTTGAGGCCAAGGTCAGATAGGAGGTGGCAGAGGGGGGTGAGGTTATTATTGAATAGGGTGGATGAGAGGGAGGAACCTTGTGGAACTCCTTGGGACAGGGAGTAATGAGTGGATTTGGCATTGCCTATTTTGACAGAGAATTGTCTATTGGACAGGTACGATTTAAACCAAAGGAGGGCTGAGCCTGAGATGTCCATGTCAGATAGGCGGGAGAGGAGGTGGTTGTGGCTTATTGTGTCGAACGCAGAGGAGATGTCAAGTAGGGCGAGAAAGTAGCAGTGACCTGGGTCCATGTCTCTGATGAGGTGGTCAGAGAGGGTGAGTAGGAGGGTTTCAGTATTAAAGTGCTTGCGAAAACCGAATTGTGAAGGGTGTAATATATTGTTGCTTTTGAGGTAATCCATGAGTTGGGAATGGACTACCTTTTCCATGATTTTGGCAATAAAAGGGAGCTTTGAGATAGGATGAAAACTGGTTGGGTCACTGGGGTCTAGCGAGGGTTTTTTGAGCAGGGGTTTGACAACTGCATGCTTGAGTGTGTCTGGGACTGTGCCAAAGGAAAGGGAGCAATTGATGATGTCGGCTAGAGGTTTGGCGATAGTGTTAGGAATGGTTAGGAGTGCTTTGGTGGGGATGGTGTCTGTGGGGTGGGATGCAGATTTCATCTTTTTAAGAATGGATTCAATTTCCTTGGAAGAGGTAAGGTCAAGGGAGTCAAGGATAGCAGTGGTTAAGCTTGGACCAAGAGGTGTGGGAGGTGGGGTGAGGGGGAATCTGAGGAGGATGTTTGCTATTTTTTTGTGAAAGTAGAGTGCTAGTTCTTCACATTTGTTACTAGCTTCATTGTCAGGGATGGGGGGAGTGGAGGACTTAGTGAGATCCGCAACATAGGAGAAAAGGGCTTTGGGGTTGTACTTGTATTCATGTATTTTAGATGCGTAAAAGCCACGTTTCGACTTAAGTGCAGAGAGTCTGTAGGAGTGCAGGGCAGATTTGAAGATGGAAGCATGTTGAGGTGAGGGGTCTTTATGCGAGATTCTCTCTCTAAGTCTGAGATTATTTTTCATTATTTTTAACTCAGCAGTGTACAGTGTTTTTTTATTTTTTGATGCTGGATGCAAGTCTTGGCTGGTGACTGGACATAAATCATTTGCAATGTCATGGATGAGGTTGCGCCACGAGGCAAGTGCAGCTTCAGGTTCAGTGATGCAAAGTAGCTCACTAGTTGTCAATGCATAGATAAAGGGCCAGATTTTAAAACTTATGTGCGGACGTAGATTTGTTCACGCAACCCGGCGCTAAAAAATCTACGCCCGATTTTATAACATGCGCGCGCTACCCGCACGCATGTTATAAATTCCAGGGTCAGCGTGCGCAAGGGGGTGCACACATGTGCACCTTGCGCGCGTCGAGTCTGAGGGGAGCCCCGAAATCAGAGCAGCCTTGGAGGGAACCTTTTTTTCGGTCTCCCCCACCTTCCCCTCCCTTCCCCTATCTAACCCACCCCCCAGCCCTACCTAAAATCCCCCCTCCTACCTTATTTTATTTCTTACGCCTGCCTGAAGCAGGCATATCTTGCGCACGAACCTCCGGCATGGCTGCACGAAGGAAGCCTCAGGACTGCCCCCGGACCGCCGCCATGCCCCCGGGCCGCTCCTTTTTCAAAGCCTCACGACATACATGCATCCTGGGGCTTGCGCACGCCGCCGAGCCTATGCAAAATAGGCTCGGCGCACGCAGGGGCAGATTTTCTCAGGTTACGCGCATAGCCTTTGAAAATCTGCCCCAAACGGTGCACTATGGGGTAGATTTTATACATCTACGCCTGCGCGTACTTTTGTTTGCTCACCGGGCGCAAACAAAAGTACGCAGGATTTTATAAGATACGCGCGTATCTTATAAAATCCGGGGTCAGCGCGCGCTGCCCGTTCCCTCCGAGACCGCTCCAAAATCGGAGTGGCCTTGGAGGAAACTTTCCTTCCACCCCCCGGCCCTATCTAAACCCCCCCTACCTGTGTTTTAAAAGTTACGCCTGCCAGAAGCAGGTGTAGCTGGCGCGTGATTCCCCGGCCCGGGACCCGTTTCGGAGGTCTCGGCCTCGCTCCCGAAACGCCCCCGACACGCCCCCCTAGTGAAGCCCCGGGACTTACGCGTGTCCTGGGGCTTGCGGGTGCCTATGCAAAATAGGCTCGGCGCGCGCATGGGGGGTTTTAAAAGGGTTACGCGTATAACTTATGCGCGTAACCCTTTTAAAATCTACTTCTGTACGGGTTTCACAGATTCTATTTTACAAAATATTTAACACCATCTTAAGGAGGTGGTGTTAAGTTTTCCAAAACAAGTCTGCAGAAAAACTACAAAAAAAAATTCTGCAGGAGTTCATTTGACTAGGCCAAAATATTGTGTGGTAAATATGAATTAGCATGCATGTTTATGCAAAATCCAGAGCACCTTCAGTACATCTTAGTCTGAAACAGTTTCCAAACTCATTGGTGAAGAAACCTAGATAAAGGAACTCTCCTAGTATATTCATTTCTCTAGCACAGTAGTCACAGATGTGAACATATGGCCTAAAAAAAAAAATCAGGTTAAGATTTTATTAAGCATCCAGTTTTATTAATAAATAATACAATATTTCTTGCATAAATTATGAGAAGATCTTCTGGAAATAAACAAACACATAATTCATCAACTCTGGGCAAGAAATCAATGCACACAAATTCTATACTCATATTTTCTTATTATTATATTTATGGTATTCATTGGGTGCCCTACCAGGAATAAACAATACCACATGCAGAATATTCAAACAAATAGTTCTACCTATGATTTTCTATTGCTCACAATGCCAATATAAAAGGCAAATCAGAACAGGAATGGAGAAAATTACAGGAAGTATGATATTTACTACATTTGTTTATAAGAATGGTTTAAAATGAAGGTAAGAAACTTTTGGTGGGCCCTTACATATTTATTAATAAAGTATTAAATGTATTCCTATAAGAAGGAACAACTTGACAGCTCTATAATATATTTAATATCAACAGGGTCAAAATTAAAATTTAATTTATGATCTCATTAATTAACACTGAAAAGGTTATTTTTACTTGAGTATGTACAGCAGGAAGCCAAGTGCATTGTGCCAAAAATGGAATAGATGGCACAAATCCACTGGCACGGCTGACATTTAACAGATGTTAGTCCATAGCTATTTTAAATCCACAAAACTCGACAACCTAAGTTTTAAAAATAGGGCTTGTAGGGCTCTGTTATGAGATCGGAAATAAAAACAAGTTAAATAACACACATACTAAGAATACCTAAAATAGTTTAAATAGAAAGAACACTTTTACAGGTTCTGTAGTGAAAAGAAAGGTTAGTGTTAGGTGTCAAAAATGTTATAGCTGCTGCTAAATCAGAAATAAGTTCTGAAGCTCTAGGGGCTGTGTAAGAACGGGCATATTAGTACCAGCCAGTACAGAGGTTCAGCAATCTTTAGCGCTATGTGATGAACGGTTAAAATAATTAAAAATGTACAAGAAAAAAATTCATGTCAATGTATTAAAATGAGTTTTTCATCTCATTTTTAGTAATTATTCATCCCAGTATACTGAGCAGCTTGTTTTAATACACATTTCACTGTTTCCTACTATGTGGTTCTTACAAAGAATGCAAAGTGCCGCAGGAACTATTTGCTGAAAGAATGAAGATTTTTGTTAATTCAGAGTGGCGTTGTGCTGTTAAAACATCCTGAACTAACAGACATCACAGCTAACAGAAGAAGAAAGCTGGAATCCATACCTCATCCCCCAGAGACAAATGGCTTTTCTGTCAGCCTGGGTACGGAAAGATTGAACGAGCACCAATCAGAAATGTTTTCATCACTCTGTTAATATGGTCATTAGAAATAGGCCACAATCATTGACTTAGTTTACATGAAAGTGAAATAGGTTGCCCATATTATAGAGTTGCTCTATTTTATCTTTCTGCTCAATGATCTGTGCTGTTATTTGTCTACACTGCATGCACCATAGTGTATTGAAACAAAAAAAAAATACATCACCCATTATGATGATCAAGCATCTTAAAGAGAAGTCACCTTGAAATCTCCATCATGCAATGCACCGTTCCCCTTCCACCAGATAGAAAATCAGAGGCTGAGAAGCAATCCTTTTAGAGAAACTTCCTGGCCATGCTTAAAACTATGCTACTGAGCATCACATCGCTTGACACTTTTATTAGTAATGGATGCTTCTGATAAAAATAAATGGCATTAGTAATTTTTTTTTCAATTAAACAACACATTAAGCATTGATAGCAAAGTGTAATAGGAACCTGCAAATAGTCAATTATACAAACAAATTTCATTACCACTATTTCTGTGATTTCCTGATCTTTTCAGCATCATGGAGAAACTATTGCAATAGGATGTTACCTGTTTTAGATAATTCCTATTTGTCATTCACCAATTCTTTTAACCATACTTCCATATTACATAGTATAAATGAATTAATCACAAAGACTACAATGTAAGTAAGGTTTTATGGTTTTTACAATTCAACATCTCATTTAAAAACAGTGATGACATATATGGTAAAATTGTTCTTATCTGAATTTTCTTTCCTTGAGTCCTGCTAGATCAGTCCATTACATTTGGGATTTGCCTATTCCTCAGCTGGCGGAGTCAGAGGGCACATCCTTTCTATGACCTGCTCATAAAAGAGAGTGGTCACTAACTCCTGCCAAAGCAAACAGACAAAGGTTGGCAACCAGTCGGCCAGCAGAGACTGTTCAAAATGGTACATATGTGTCCTGGTCTTGGAGACTAAATCTATCATGGCTGTGATTAGTCCCAAAAGCTGAAAGCAATCATATACCTAGGGAGCATCTAGGATGCAAAACAACTTCCCCTGTTATATTATCTTAAAGAATCTCTTGGGTGGCAGGTAAATGCAATCTTCCCTTATATCAAAGAGCCGCCTAAGAACTCTAACAGTTGAGTGGGTTCCAAGTGGCTTTTTGCATAGTTTACCACCCAACCCAATCTTTGCAAGAGCTTGCTAGCTCTCCTGGGCAGATTTTGTGCTGATGAGCCAATCGTTCAAATAGGGATGAATCATTATTCCCTGCATGTGTAGGGTTGCAGCTATGACCAACATTCCTTTGGTAAAGGTGCACGGTGCTGTCGCAAGTCTGAAGGGCAGGGTCTGAAACTAAAAGTGCTGGCCTAAAACACAAAAGCAAAGGAGACCATGAAATGAAGGGTCTCATGGGGATACAGATATGAGCCTCTGTCATATCCAATGAAGCCAGAAATTCTCTTTTTCTTACTGCCACCATGACCAAGCAGAAGGTCTCTATTCCGAAGTGGGGTATTCTCAAACCCCTGTTGACCCCTTTAAGGAGCTGAAAGGTGTCATCCTTTTTTGATAGTACAAAATAAACTGAATAAGCTTCTTGCCTTTTTTACTGAGGCGAGACAAAGACTATCGCTTCCAGGTCTCTTAATTTTTGCAGTTTTCTTCTTACTGCATCCCTTTTTGATTTGCAACATGCATGGAGAAATCATAAAAAATTTGGCACTAGGGAGATGCACTCTGGTGTGTACCCCCTTGAAATTATATTCAAGATCCACTGCGTTGTCGTAATCTGGACCCACTCCATGTAATACCACACCAGGCACCTGCCTACTGTTATCACCAATGGAGGAGCCAGCCTAACATCATGGTGGAGGGCGACTGCTACCTGCAGCTGCAGGCAGGTCTGTTGTTGGTCTCTTGGTCCCGCAAAAGGACTGAAATTTACCTCTTGTTGTATACGTCTCCCCTTCGGAGGAGTTCACACAGGTGTGACTTGAATACTGAGTCCATTACACAATTATGGAGCCATAGTAGCCTCCTGGTTGTCACCCCAGAGGCGACCAACCTAGACGCAAGTCTAAGCAGGTCATACAAAGTATCTGCTAAATGGGCTACTGCCAATTCCAAGTGTTCCATTTCCTGACTCTCGAGCAATTGTTGAATCCAGCATAAGGCTACTGGTGCCACACAGTCCACACAAATTGAGGCCTGGATCACCATAGTCTCCAAGGACCAGGCCTGTTTTCGGACCACTTATATCTTCCTATCCTGAGGGTCTTTTAACGCTGTACCAGGATGCTGGTTCTATGAGCTACTGCTGAGACTAGCATGTCCACGTTTGGAGCTCTCAACAACTTGCTCTTTTTGTCTGCAGAGAGGGGTTAATATTTCTTCATCACCATGTCTGCTCTAAGTCCTCCCTGAGAGGAGGGAATTTTGTTAGGACCATCTGTCTTAGGGCATTATATAAAGGAAAGGACCTTGAGGGTTCCCTTGTAGAATGGGGTTCCCATTTGTCAATTCGTCTGTCTTGCAACTTGAAATTTTCAAAGCTATCTGCACACTGGAAATGAGGGCTGCCAGTTCCTCCTTTTGTAATAGCCTGACTAGCAAGGAATTATCTTTTTCTGATAAGAAATCCCCTTCTTCCTGACAGCTTAGTATACTTGGTCCTGACTCATCCACTGACCACCTCTCCTTGTCTAAATCTGACATAGAAGTAATAGCAGGTGACATCTTGCAACCCGGCATATTCCACAAGTATTTGGGCACTACTTTTTGGCTCTCCAAGGAACCCTGGTGCAGGAATCTTGAATCCCCTAGAGTACTGGGAAAAACTCCATAGTGTAAGCCCCTACCGATCCCCTAGTGGGTTCTTGGCTGAAACCATGTCCTGGGCCTCCTAGCCTACCCTGGGACCTCCTTCCATCATGGAGGCTACCAGTCCCGGTTGCTCTGGGGCAGTCTTTCTTCCTCCCCCATAGTGAGAGGAGTGATATCTGCCGCTGGCCCTACTCCTTCCTGTGATCTTTCCTCCACACAAGAGAGGATCCAGCTGAGCCTCTCCAGAGAGGCTGACCCTGGACCACCATCACAAGTGAGGCAGAAGGAGCTTGCCAGGCTAGGCACTTTCATTGCCCCACAGGAACTGCATCTGCCTCCTCTGGGTATTCCTGATACTATTGGTCCCATGGCCCAGCTCTCTTATTGCATTGCAACATGAATTGGTGGTTTCCTCTCTCTTCCGGATTCCCCAGAATATTCACCACTTCTAGAGAATATGGCCACTGCAGGGCTGCTTGCCACAATAGTGATGCCTGCTCCAGCCAAGTCCTATGCAGTAGGACTTGGCTGGAGCAGGCATCACTATTGTGGCAAGCACTTCTCTCCAGCACTTGGCCTTATTTCTTTTGAGGTTTTTTGCAAGCTTTGTTTCACACAACCTCTGGGACAGACAGACAGAGGAATGCTGAGGCACAAGACAGGAAGAGAAGAGAGAGAGAGAGAGAGAGACCTGAAGCCCATGAGCTTTTTTTTTTTTTTTTTTTAAAGAAATAAGGCCAGGTCTTCTCGGACCCTTCATTCCCTAAGGAGTGGAGGTCCTTCTCTAGGGGGGATGCTCAGTCCCTCAGAACCAGGGATCCAGACCCTAAGTGTCTGCAACAAGAAAGAATCACCTGGAAGGTAGCTGTGCTGAGGAAATCAACTCCAAGAGATTGTTGACCCAGAAGCTTAGTAGACTTCACAAGGCCGGCTCCATACCCTGATTCAGAGTATCCTAACAGTCCATCTACACTTTTTTTCCCCAGCTGCAGGAGAAGAGACTACTGGCAAGAGCTAGCAGCACTCCCCCTTTTATGACCAGAACTGAAGTCATTAAAAGGGTGTGCCTCTGTCTCTGCCAGTTGAGGAATAGGGAAATTCCATGTGTATTGGGCTGGTCTGGCAGGCAAAAAGGAATATCCTACTGATGGGGCAACTGAAATCTTTCATCAGCTTTCCTAATTTCTGTCAGCATTTCACTGTTTTCTTCATCCTGTCCAGGTGGACGGTAGTAAATCCCCACTGCTGTACTCTTTCCATCACACATGAATATCTATCCATAGAGATTCTCCAGCACATTTGGCTTCCTGCAGGACCTTTATCCTGTTTTACTCTATGCCACTCTTAACATATAGTGCCACCCTCCACCAAATGTAAAATGTGGTATCATTGTTCTTAAGCGAAATGTTGAAGTAATCTAGCACCAATCTGAAAAATGACACCAGTAGGGCAGTAGTGAGTAGAAATTGCTCTTCCCCCCATTAGATCACTTGTGATATAACGGTAGGCCTGGGGAGGGTCCTGGAGAGGGGGATGATTATTGGAAAGGGAACCTTTTGACTAAATAGAGGTAGGCTTACTTTGACTTTTTGGCCTTGATGAGGGTACAGGGAGAAGTCAGAAGGCTGCCCACAGACCACTTCAGATTTTTTGGCAACTCTGAAAAGGAGGGTTTTTTAGACTTTCAATTTTAAAAGGTGTACTTCATTAACACCGAAAGTGACAGATCCATTTTCATGAGATCACTGTGGGCAAGAAATGTGCTGTACTAAATCCATGTAGAGAATATTATGGACCAGTTCAATGGATTCTGTAGAACAAAACCCACCAGCCTGCACTGGAATGACAGAAAGAAGGCCAAGACTGGTTAACATCTCTTTATGATATTTGGTTGTCAGGCCTGATATAGAGGAATTTTTTATAATGATCACAGAATTCTGCAGCATTGAGGACTACTTCCTTTCTCAGCAGATAATTACAGCCATCCGTTTCCAAGTCCTCAAAAACTCTGCCATATTAATCTCCTTCCATAACTTCATACACTGCGCTGTCACCAACAATGCAATATAACTAATATCTTTATTTCATACACATCTTTCACTGACAAGGTACAGGGCTCAGGGTTCAGAAGTGAGAAAAAAATCTCAATACAAATTCATTGTACAGTAACAAACTCCTCCTCCCAAACAATAAAATCTCATAAAAGTCATCAAATTAATAAACATAAAACCATCAAATAAATAAAAGCAAAAATATAAATGCAATCACTTTCTTAGAACAAATACAATGATCACTTAAAATACAGAATAACCAAGATTTAATCAAAGGTCTCTGTTTAATTGTTCTTCACAAGATTAAATGTTGTGAATAAAGCAAACAGAATTTATATTATCAAAAACCTTAGGAAAATGATCAAAAACTTGAGAGTGGAAAGAAATCATTTCATTTGCTGAGAACTTTCTTTTAAAATGGAAAAGGTATCCACCTGTTCAGAGATGTAAAATAGGGAGAGAGGAGCATACGCAAAATGTTTGCTTACTGTTGTCTGTACAAATTTTTTCTTCATTTCTTTGTATCCTCCTCTAGCTCTTCTCTCTGTGTGAGATCCAATATATGCCTGCAGTTCAGCACTCTGCACTCCCTCTTATATGTGAGCAAGTATTACAGTGACCTTCCGTGGTCATGAGGTAAGAATGTGGCTCCCTACAGAGTTTTCAAATATGGCTAAAAATGACGTGGCAGCATTAGCCTGGTACTTGACAAACCCTTTTATCCCTCCGTCTGTGCAGTATTGGTCAGTGCAAATAACTACTGCTCCTTCTACTGTCACTACTATTGTAATATATTCTCCACTTTTCTCATACAGATTCAGAGCAGCTTACAAAAATCCTAACATACAGTAAAACAGGCTGAAAAAAATGGTTACATTTATATAGCATGTAGGCACCTTTTGGATTCCTTTGGTTCCTCACCAAACACTCCCTCAACTTTTAGTAGGCATGTGGCATGGCAAAACCCATCAAAATTGGGCCTATACCTTTTCTGCTAAAGCATGCGCACAGCCAAATAGACCAAGATAAACCGACACCTAATAAAAGCAGCTTGAATCCTCAAGCCACGAGCTGATTAGAGGTCTTTCTGTTAGCAATGCAGTACGCTACCCATTGGACCACTACTACCACACTCGCCTCCTTGTCTCAAGATTTCAAGCTGTCCTTTCTCCAAATCTATAGCAGCAGAACTGAATTACTAAAAGTCAGCTTTGCTGAGCTCTAAAATCTTTTGAATAAAAATCAAGAAACTTTAAGGACTGACCCTTCTCAGAAAGACACGTTTAGATAACACAAAGAACCCAGTGTTATTTTTCTAGTATAACAAAGGTTATGACGCGTGCACCAAATGTTATTCACATACTGAAAGCAGCATTTGTGTCAGAAAAATCAAACCAGCTACAGATAAGGAAACAGCCCTCTGGATTAGTTTGCAAATGAGTCCCATTTTAAATCACATATACCATAATGTAAGTTTGCCCAAGCGTTTAAGTACAGTGGAGAAAAAAAAATGATTCACAGAAACCAAGTCTAAATGCGGCTTTTAAGCCGATTATTTGACTAACTGGCTGCCTTTAATAAATAATGCCAAATATATTCAATGCACATCAGCAGAGCATCACAGGAACTTGTCATGATTCTGAAGATACATGCTTCCCAGATCCAGCCTAATCTGCTCCCGCTCCCTTCAGTCAGACATGACAAAACTTTAGCACACAGCATTGTTCAATTCAGATGCACAGGGGCCTTACCAGATCCTCCTCAAGAAGGATCTAATTAAACAGCAATCATAGATCCCACAGCACACTTTACATGCATGTAGGTTGCCAACTGGTTATTTGGACCTGCTGAACTTGGATCCAGGCACATCTAAGGCATTTGCACGGGCCATTTCCCCCCCCCCCCCCCCCCCCTCTGGATTGAATGCCAGAGGCAAATGGGAGACAACTGTATTTGAACAGGGCCCTGAAACAGTTCCCATGCCTTCAGACAAACACTGTTTTAAATGGTGAACAAAGAATACAATTTAATTTTAAGTTTAAAGAGAATGCATTATGGAGGTTTTCACTCACTACACATGCAAAGAGCTTCTGTGATTTAGCAAAACAAAGCCCTTAGGCTTATGAATTTTATAAGTGCATTGGCATGGGTAAATGCAAGTTGGTTCTTTACTCTCAGTGGCGTAGCCAGAAGTGAATTTTGGAGGGCCCAAGGTTAACATGGGTGGGCAGCAGACATGGAGATCCAGGCCCTACTAGTTATATTCTTATTGATAAATAATGTCTTAGAATGCTAAATGGATTTCGGAGTAGTTTGCAACAGCCATCATGCATGAGTGACATTTTAAAATATTTTAATCCTATTACTTCAAGCACTTACCAACATTACAAATGCCTTACTAATCTATATTAATGTATTTTATATTTATTGCAGTTTATAAATACACAATATCATGTAAAAAGTAAACTAAGAACACTTCAGACACATCAGATCCACTCATGTAATAAAACAAATATCAATGGCCTGGATTCACTAATGCCGCAAGGCTTAGTGAATCCTGGCGCTAACGGGGGGCCGGTCCTGCACTAGCCGGCAGCGATCGCACCACCGAGCTGAATAACGACACCATAAAAGGTGTAGTTTTTCGGCGTGAAATAGGCAGCGAAAAGGCTCCTTACCTTTTCGCTGTTGGCGCAGTTTTCACGGAGTCGGCCCCGGTGATGCCCTGACTCCTCCTCTTCCGGGGCCGACTCCGCCCCGATGTAGCTAGCGCAGGCCTGCGCTAATCTTTCCAGCTATCGCACGCTTGTGCTGGTAGCGCAAGCGTGCGATAGCCTTAGAAAATAAGGCCCAATATATTCGTTTATGAATCCTCTTTCCAAAAATGCATAAAACTACAATAAAACAGCAATAATCATAATAATCATCATAAAAAGATTTGCAACAGGTGCAGAACAGAACTAGGACATGTAACAAAAAAAAAAAAATTCAAATTCCAGTGTCACCTCAGTGACAGCAAAACAAATTCCCTTCACTGCCAGTTTGTGAAGTAACACAAACCCTGCAAAAAAGTAAATAAATAAATATCTAGAATCTTACCATACCAGAACAGCAGTAAATCTCAGGACTCAAACAGCAGCAACCTTATCTATGAAAAGGCAGCAAGGCAAACATTACACCAGGCCCTAGAACACTAATACACTACCTAATGAGCAAACAGAACAAACCAGTCTGTTACAAATTCCTTCAGAGAAACTAGATGCTAGCCAAAATACTGTATCTCTCACACATGTACAGACAGACCCTTACCTAAGTCAGAATAAGGGACTACAACTTAGAAACAAACATGCAGACAAAACTGAAATGGAAAGCCTGAGAAACCTGTCTCTGTGAGCACTGGAATACTAAAGAAAAAGCAAAACATAAATATATAAGAAATGCATATTCCCAAAGAGGGCATATACCAATCATTGAAATTTATTTTTTTTTAACTTTTGTTGTTTGATCTTATTTTTCTAATCAGTTGGTCCCAGTCTCTTTTTCCCCCTTGTCTTGTCTGTCTTTCCCTTGTTCTTTTTTCAGGGTCTCTTTTATTCTGTCTTCTTTCCTTCCTCCTTCATAAACAGACACACAGACTCTCTCTCACATGTTCTCTCTCACACACACACATGCTTTCTCCCACACAGGATCCAACTCTTCCATGCTCTCTCACATACACACAGGTACCCACTCCCATACACACACATATAGGCTCTCACTCTGACATGCTCTCTCTCACATGCAGGTTCCCACTCTCATATACACAAGCTCTCACTCCCACATGCTCTCTCTCACACCCATCCCCTCAAGTAGGCTCTCATTCACATCCCCTCCCAAGCAGGCTCCCATTCACACACATACACATACACCCTCACCAGGCAAGCTACCATACACATATCCCCACCCCAGGCAGGCTACCATTCATATACACACACAGGCAGGCTACCATTTACATACACACACAGGCAGGCTACCATTCACATACACACATTCACAAACAAACACAAAACACAGCAGGTTCCCCATCGGTAGCAAAAGAAGGAGCCTGTTCTGCTGCTGCTCCTCGTGTGCCTTCCCACAGTATTCAAAACTCGTGCAGCTAGCACTCCTCTGTGCTGATCTCATGATGCACGAGATCAGCATAGAGCACTTACTGGCCGCACAGGTTTTGAATGCACAGGGCCGGCACACATGGAGGAGCAGGAGTACGGGCACCTTCCAGTGAGGATTTATTTTTCTTTGACTGCCAGCCTCCCAGTCCTACTCCTCTTCTCAGCAGCGTCACGGGCCCTCTCCTCTTCTCAGCCACCAGTGGGATGGGCTCCACCGGTGGCCTCGCGTATTTCTTCCTCCTCTCATCTAGTGTGCCTGCTGCAGCCCTGTGACAGGCCTCTCTTCTTGGGCTGCTGGGCAACGCTGATTGGGTGGGCCTGAGCCCAAAGTAGGCCCACCTGTGGCTACACCACTGCTGTCAAAAATTTAAAAAAAATAGGGACTACGCTATGAAGTTACTAAGTAGCACATTTAAACAAATCAGAGAAAATATTTTTTCCACTCAATGCATAATTAAGCTCTAGAATTCATTGCCGGAGGATATGGTAAAGGCAGCAAGTGTAGCTGTGTTTGAAAAAGGTTTGGACAAGTTCTTATAGGAAAAATCCATAAACTTATTAACCAGTTAGACTTGGGAAAGCCACTGCTTATCCTTGGGTATAAGCTGTATAAAATCTACCTACTATTTGGGATCCTGCCAGGTACTTGTGACCTGGACTGGCCAGTGAAATATCTGTAAAAAGATCTTGCCAACTTTACAATACTATATCCTTTCAAACCCCACCTAAATGTAAATTTCTGATACATTTCTGAGAAAGTCTGTATGGGAGAACAAGGTCTGTGAACTATCGATGAAGCTGGAGTGACCTCATTGACCTCAAAGTGGGCCCATTTATTTTACCAATAGCAATCAGTTTTCTCCCATTCAAATTAGCATGACTTGTGCTTCTTCCACAGAGTGGAAGAATTCAGACACATCATTAAAGGCATCATGCGGTTAGGAAGACTGAATGTGGTCAGGGAGGAGGAATAGAGAAGTTAATCCTTACAGATTCCATTAATCTTTCTGGATAATATTTATTGCTATAAAAAGTAGTGGGGAATTTTTGTTTTGTTTTAGGGGGAGGGCAGGAGGGTGTTTGAGCTAGAAGCTAGGATCTTGTGCCATGAGCTTTTATTTACAACTATTCTGGAATTCCCTTCACCCCTCCCCCCCCTTCCTCCATTTTAGCCCAGTTATTGGCCCATACACCAGGATTCCTTCCAGACCTCTACTGCAATCATGGGCCCTAAGTCCAGACACTAGGCTGTGCGATGGCTGAGATTCCCCTCCTCCTTCCCAGCATCACCAGCCCAGGGAGAAGCAGCTTGGCCAGGTCCTCCACATGGCAACATGCAGCATTGCCAATGAAGCATTTTATCAGTTACTGATAACAGTCGTTTACAGTTTAAAAAAACAAAACAAAACTGCATGCCTAACCTTAACAATGGAATATATTACTTAAAACTGCTGATGTGTTTTCACTAATTCCCACTGTACCCAATTTATCATAAACAAGTCTGAGCTGTAGCAAAATGACAACCCATATTTTATGTTGTTGTATGTGAAAAGAAAAATCTATCTCCTAGAATATTATGAGAAATGCCACAACAATGAAGAAGTATGTCTGTCAATGTACAGGAAATACTGCTTCCACAGGTTCATGAACACTTTGATGAACGGTGTTAAAGTATCTCACAGTCACTAGCCCACAGGGTGATGGAGAGTCGCGTATAGCAGAACAAGTATCCCAGGGGCTTCAAATGAGGCTCACTCTGACTGGCAAAAAAAAAAAAAAAAAAATTGAAGACTGGCAGACCATCACTCCCCAATTTATGCTCATTAATCTTACAACCAGATGGCTCAAAGAGCTGAAACCTTACTTCTAGCAAATAGCAAACAAAGAGGAATTACAAATAACCTGAGCCTGTAAATTCAAATCTCTCTCTCGCTGGTGTTGTTTAAATTGAACCCTCTGAGTGTTTTACTCAGTGGTGCCTTTGTATGTGATGTGATCACCCTGCCACCTATACGTTTCTATATTTCAACATTATTGTAAGTGCTAGAGATATCATTTAATGGCTTAATGAGACTGTCAGTGCAAATGAGTTAGCTGAGGACCCCACACAACCTGAAGTACTGTGATGAATGCAAACAAGCTGGTGGGGAATCTTATTGGGACCTCTTCAAGACCAAGAGCTACCTCTTCAGAAGAATGTCAGAACTTGTCCATGTGAGCCAAAAGATCTTCATTCAAAAATTGGAAGAAGGATCCAACAGAAGAAAATAGGATAAAGCATAAACGTTGGAAAGTTAAATGTAAGACATTGATAAGACAGGTTAAGAGAGAATTTGAAAAGAAGTTGGCTGTAGAGGCAAAAACTCACAGTAAAAACTTTTAAAAATATATCTGAAGCAGGAAGCCTGTGAGGGAGTCAGTTGGACCATTAGATGATCGAGGGGTTAAAGGGGCACTTAGAGAAGATATGACCATCGTGGAAAGATTAAATGATTTCTTTGCTTCGGTGTTTACTGAAGAGGATGTTGGGGAGGTACCCATAATGGAGAAGATTTTCATGGGTAATGATTCAGATGGACTGAATCAAATCACGGTGAACCTAGAAGATGTGGTAGGCCTGATTGACAAACTGAAGAGTAGTAAATCACCCGGACCGGATGGTATACACCCCAGAGTTCTGAAGGAACTAAAAAATGCAATTTCAAACCTATTAGTAAAAATTTGTAACCTATCATTAAAATCATCCATTGTACTTGAAGACTGGAGGATAGCAAATGTAACCCCAATATTTAAAAAGGGCTCCAGGGGCGATCCGGGAAACTACAGACTGGTTAGCCTGACTTCAGTGCCAGGAAAAATAGTGGAAAGTGTTCTAAACATCAAAATCACAGAACATATAGAAAGACATGGTTTAATGGAACAAAGTCAGCATGGCTTTACCCAGGGCAAGTCTTGCCTTACAAACCTGCTTCACGTTTTTGAAGGAGTTAATAAACACGTGGATAAAGGTGAACCGGTAGATGTAGTATACTTGGATTTTCAGAAGGCGTTTGACAAAGTTCCTCATGAGAGGCTTCTAGGAAAAGTAAAAAGTCATGGGATAGGTGGCGATGTCCTTTCGTGGATTGCAAACTGGCTAAAATACAGGAAACAGAGTAGGATTAAATGGACAATTTTCTCAGTGGAAGGGAGTGGACAGTGGAGTGCCTCAGGGATCTGTATTGGAACACTTACTTTTCAATATATTTATAAATGATCTGGAAAGAAATACGACGAGTGAGATAATCAAATTTGCAGATGACACAAAATTGTTCAGAGTAGTTAAATCACAAGCAGATTGTGATAAATTGCAGGAAGACCTTGTGAGACTGGAAAATTGGGCATCCAAGTGGCAGATGAAATTTAATGTGGATAAGTGCAAGGTGATGCATATAGGGAAAAATAACCCATGCTATAATTACACAATGTTGGGTTCCATATTAGGTGCTACAACCCAAGAAAGAGATCTAGGCGTCATAGTGGATAACACATTGAAATCGTCGGTTCAGTGTGCTGCGGCAGTCAAAAAAGCAAACAGAATGTTGGGAATTATTAGAAAGGGAATGGTGAATAAAACGGAAAATGTCATAATGCCTCTGTATCGCTCCATGGTGAGGACCGCACCTTGAATACTGTGTACAATTCTGGTCGCCGCATCTCAAAAAAGATATAATTGCGATGGAGAAGGTACAGAGAAGGGCTACCAAAATGATAAGGGGAATGGAACAGCTCCCCTATGAGGAAAGACTAAAGAGGTTAGGACTTTTCAGCTTGGAGAAGAGACGGCTGAGGGGGGGATATGATAGAGGTGTTTAAAATCATGAGAGGTCTAGAACGGGTAGATGTGAATCTGTTATTTACTCTTTTGGATAGTAGAAGGACTAGGGGGCACTCCATGAAGTTAGCATGGGGCACATTTAAAACTAATCGGAGAAAGTTCTTTTTTACTCAACGCACAATTAAACTCTGGAATTTGTTACCAGAGGATGTGGTTAGTGCAGTTAGTATAGCGGTGTTTAAAAAAGGATTGGATAAGTTCTTGGAGGCGAAGTCCATTACCTGCTATTAAGTTCACTTAGAGAACAGCCACTGCCATTAGCAATGGTAACATGGAATAGACTTAGATTTTGGGTACTTGCCAGGTTCTTATGGCCTGGATTGGCCACTGTTGGAAACAGGATGCTGGGCTTGATGGACCCTTGGTCTGACCCAGTATGGCATTTTCTTATGTTCTTATATTGCATCTTTAAATATTGTAAAACAAAAAAAATAATAATTCTAGTGAATTTCTTGATCATGAAGGTGCTGAACTGGCAGGAGTGGAACCAATGCCCTCCATTTATCCATAGCACAGGTACAGCAAACGCAGCTCCCGCTGAAGTGGCCATTTCTCCTGGCCAGTGTCCTTTCTCGTTGAATCTCCTGCAGATCTGCTTCTGTGGAAAAGGCAGAGCCCATGTACTTTCAGAGCAGACTTTAAAAAGGAAAAGATGTTAATAAATTATAATAGACTGGGTTTGGTACCCGGGCCTGCCTTTTTCTCCTTGGACTGGCCAGGGTTGGGGATATTAAGGAGGCAGTGTTCATAGCCCCAGGAGAGAGAGTGTCTTGGGTCATCGCACAAAGGTGACATCCAGTGATCAGACTCAGGTGTGTATGTGTACCAGGTTCCATATGAAGCTGTGGTCTGAGGCCCCTGGCTAAGGACGGTGACTACAATGGCTGAACTACATGACAAAGAAGGGGTTATAAAATGGGGAAAAATACCTTGGGATCTGTGAATGAAAGCAGTAGGAAGAAATTGTTGCGCCAACCCTACTATAAATATATAGGGGGTGTGTGTGTGTGTATATATATATATACATACATACACACACAAACAAATGTACATGGATATAGAATAGGTTGACTTAATTGAAGAATTCTCAAAATGCCGATGAAGGGTACAATGGTGACTCCTACAAGTGCAAAAATGCACAACCACTAGTGCACTTTACAATCACTATACAATGCCGGTTTTGTTTGAGAGCCAAATTACAGACTTGAAACTTGTTAATAATGAAGCAGCATTATTTCAGATCAAGCAGTTTTATGAAATGAGCAAAGGAATGAAAGAAGCAGGGCTAATTACCAACATTCCTTGATGAATTATCTAGTGGTGTGTGGCAAATCTGTGTGCGCCTTTGTCTTGATCCCCAAAATTATCCTTTACTTATTTCTCAAAAGGTTAAAGGTTGTGTGGCTAATTAAGGCACCAATCAAGATGCAGATGGAATCATTCAAGGTGTTCTTACTTCCAAGGTTTTGCACCCAACCTGGTACCTCTTAATCTAATTTTACTTCATGTATTACATTGTAGGGAAAAAAAAAAAATCTCCCAGCTAATCACCACAGGCAGGCAGGCTGAAATTGCCATGCAGTATAGTGCAAATTGCTGCATATTTGTAATTTAGCCAATAAGAATTTCCTTAAGCCCTTCTTGAATGGCAGGAATGCCTATAAGTTGCCACTTTCTATTTAGTCACTTTATCGGTTTCAGCTTTTAAACACTAACTGTTCTAAAATTACTGAACAAATGACAGACATACATTTAGAAAGCTTTTCTGGTTCGCTGAAGGTCTGATTCCATTTAAAACAAGGAGAAAAATCTCTCCACTAGGCCATTCTTTACGTGGTACTGTCAGAGAACTCTGCAAACTCTTGTACGGCCTCCAGCAGCTCCGTAAGTCCACAGGCACAAACCCGACACAATGGAAACGACCAGTTGTATTTTGGAGTAGAAGAAACCGTGGGTCAATTAAATATAAACATGTTCAGTTTCTCTAATGAGTCCACCAGTTTGGCGAGTCATGTGGAGGTCTTCCAGACTCTTCTGGTTCTTCATCCCGCACGCCCCTCAGTTGACCCGGACCCCTTACCCTGTCGTGTAAGTCCTAAAACATGAGATTTGCAGACTTCTCATCGGGATCAGTAGTATATTTAAGTAGATAATTAATGAGCTGCCATGTGCTGTGGCCTCTGGTTTTAAAATACAGTTGGCCCTGCCCTGGAACGCTCAGGCCCCGCCCCTTTTTGCCCCCTTCCAACATAACAAATTTTGAAAATGTTTGAGGCTTCTTAAAATGATTGCCCTTTCTGACCACCTAAAAGTGCACGGGAATATCCCATATAGTGTGTAAACAGAGGTGCTTTTAGTTTGGAGAGGAAATGCTTGGCATTTTCGAAAGCACGCAACCTGTTTTACCCTTCTCAGCCATCCGTGCAAAATGCCAGGGACAAAGCATGTGGATGCTTTTAGTACATATACTTTACTCTGATTTTCAAAAAGAAACTAATCGGGTAGTTTCTCTTTTGAAAATCTGTATGAGGGATATTTGAAAATCACCCCACAATGTTTCAGTTCCCATAGTCTGGAGTAGCAGGCTGGAGGCAACTTATAGACTAACATGGTTACTGAGGCACAAGCTTCGAGGACAAGAGTTTACCGCCTCAGATGAGCTTCAATTGTATGAGCTGTCTTGGCTAAATGACAAATGTTTCTGTTACATGCAGACCTCCCATAGGGTCGATTTTAAAAGCATTGCTTGCACTAAAATATCCACATATGCATGTATGTGGGTCGCACGTGAGTAATGTGGATTTTAAAAGCTGCAATTTACCCGTGCAAGTGCACACATGATTTAAAATTACAGCTTATCTCTGCTTGTGTGCCAATACACGCATGTATGGGTGCACGCATGCTCATTTTAAAATTAGCCTGAAAGTCTTGATCTACAAAAACTATAACATGGATTTTATTCTACATTAGTTATACTGGCGGGAAATATTCCACTGGAAGGTAATAAAGCAATTGATCGCAGGACAGATTCATTTAGAATACCATGTGAAAAACCAACTATCTGCAGAGTACGACACCATCAACTGAAACCCAATAGTTGTTTTTTTCACTGATTCACAACTTTTTTTTTTTTTTGAGTTCTCAGCTTTCCAGGAGAAGGTGCGTTACCTTCCTAACACATTAAGGTGAATTTTAAGACCTGAACAAAGGAACACACGTACGCACATTAGCTGGTTCGCGCATGTAGCTGCAGTGATTTTATAACATACGCGAGTATATGCACGCACGATATAAGATTGGCTATAGGCGAGTACACATGCGCACAATTTTATACTGACGCGCGCATCTGCGTGCAAATGCCACATCAATCTTATAAGTGGGGGGGGGGGATTTTAGTAGATAGGCACGTCGACGCAATTACCTGTTTCCCCAGTTTGCTCCCAGTTCGCCCCAGTAAAAGAAAGGACTTCCTAAACCCCCTAGCTAACTTGCCTCCCTTTTACCCTATTAGCCCCGACCCTTAAACCTCTGCTGACTAGCCTAGTATTTTTTATTTCACGATAGGGACCCCGGCACGTGCTGGTGTGCGTAAATGCTCACATGCTGGTTTCATTCATATTTCCTGGAATGCCCATGCCCCGCCCAGACCACACCCATTCCCCACCTCTTTTATGAGAAACGTTTTACTCGCGTACTAGGAGATACACGCATACCCGGGCGCTCTTAAAATCTGTGCGGCGCTCGCTGGGCCGATATACACACGTATCTCCCGGCTTTGGCGCACATAGGGCTTTTAAAATTCACTCAATTCTGTGGGACAGATTTTTTTTTTGTCTGAATCTGGATAGTGGCCACATATGCACATATATACATACTCATACAGTGTACATTCAAACATCAATTACCTTAGCTTTACAGATGCAATATAAAATTGCCTTCTATAACCATTTAAAACGTATAACAAAGGTTTTAGAAAGCTCAGTTACAGAGGACTTTATGTGATAGTTTATCATTTTTTGTACATATTGGGGTAGATTTTAAAAGGTGCGCGCTACCCGGCATGCACACATATGCCCGATTTTATAACATGCGCGCGCATGTTATAAAATCAGAGGTCGGCGCGAGCAAGGGGGTGCACAATTGTGCACCTTGCGCGTGCCAAGCCACGCTGCCTTCCCTCGCTCCCTCCCCCCTAGCCTGACCTTCCCACCCCTTCCCCTAACCTAACCCCCCCTGACCTTTGTCTTACCTTTTGCGCGCGCCGGCAGCCTGCTGGCATGTGATCCTCCGACACAGCGGCAAATGGCCGCTATATCGGAGGCCTATGGCCCCGTCCCCACTCCTCCCCCGGACCTCCCCGCCCCTTTTTGCAAGCCCCGGGGCTTTACACGCATCGCCGGGCTTTTTTAAAATGGGTCCGGCGCACATAGGACTTTTAAAATCCGGCCCATTATAATTACTGACACGACGACATGTAACATTAAAGAAAAGTGCAACTAGAAATAACACAGGGACCTTTCCTCTGCCCCCTCCCCCTTTTTTTTTTTTTTTTTTACACAAAATGTACAAACATCTTACAGAAACAATCCATGTACCTTAGGCAACATTCTTGGTAACACCTTCACTCATGTTCTACTGTTATTCTGTGTTCCGATATATTTATGGTATATTTCAGAATCCCTATAAGCTGAATAAACAGAACTCACAGTACATTAGCAGTCGATTCACCCATTTTGAGGTTGGCAAGAAAGAAGAGGTGGAGTTGCTCTGGAGGGAAAAATCTCTCAGTTTGAAGAGAGTCTCTATGGGAGCCTGAAGACAAGGAAAGTGGCCAATAATGAGGGATTTTAAGCAGACTCCTCCGTGGGGGCGGAATGTGTTCTCTCTCTTGTTTAAAAATATAATAGGCTCCTTATTCCTTTTTTGAACTCACAAAAGTCATTCTGACAATGTCAGGAACATTTGGAATTGTGGCAGAAGAAACCCCTGGCGCATGCTCAAAGAGTAATGTCAGCATGACCTAAGGAAAAAGTAAAAAAAAACCCAAAAAACTCTCTCATATGCTTCAATCACAACCCTACCTCATTTAAATATCCTAACACACATTTATATGACCCTCCTCCATAGAGCATAATGGGGAAAAAAGCCGGCATTAAGACACAAAGGGGCCTAACTTAAGGAATTAGGCGCCTAGATCTGCCTAAATGGAAATTCCCCTAACTGAACATCTAAATTTGGACACTAAAAAGTGGATGGGGACAGAGGCAGGGGCAAAACGGGGAAAATAAGCTAGACCTCTACTGCTGATTTTTACTGCTAGGCTCCTAACTTAGGTTCCTAAATGTAGGCAAACTAGCAGTCCTAAATTTAGGCTCCTGTCTTAGAAACTTAAAAGCAAATCTTTAGCTGAAAACACAGGCCCCTAAATTTGCTGAAAACCTGCCCAACTTCATATGCCTAAAACTGAGATGCCTAGGTCAGAAGTTCAGCTTTCTTTGCATATCAACCTAACATAAGAAATTGCCATACTGGGTTAGACCAAGGGTCCATCAAGCCCAGCATCCTGTTTCCAACAGTGGCCAAACCAGGCTACAAGAACCTAGCAAGTACCCAAACACTAAGAAGATTCTATGCTACCGATGCCAGTAATAGCAGTGGCTATTCCCTAAGTCAACTTGATTAATAGTAGTTAATGGACTTCTCTTCCAAGAACTTATCCAAACCGTTTTTAAACCCAGCTACACTAATTGCACTAACCATATGCCATAGCAAGACATAAAATATGCCTTGCTAAGAGTCCATTTATCCCCCTTGCAATATCACTTCAAGGTATAAAGTATGAAGAACTGCCGACATGAAAAGTCAGCATGTGTAAAAACATTACAAAATACCTTTCATCATCTATGCAGTCTTTTCTCTGCATCACAGAATGACAGCTGTCCTGCCCAATACAGTACAGCACCAGACATTTAAGTGATAAAGTAGATCTCTTTCCTACATAGACTATTCAATAGTTAACCTCAGACTTGCTTTCATTATTTTATTTTTTGGTCTAAATTGGGGCTCTACGACAAATTACATACAGATACACTAACTCCATGACCTACAAAATTTATAATCCAAGTGAGTATTCAAGGTCACAAGGAATGCCAGAGAAAGAAGCCGGATATGAACTTGCAGCTCAACACAGCATTGAAAATATTGCTACAGGAAAGGTAGGTGTAGTAGGACATGAAGCCTCATTTACCACACAGAAAGGGGGTCTACCTTTACCTTGATACTGCTACCCTATAGGACTCTATACAGGGCATCTCCAATAGTTATGCTCTCATATACAAAGCAGGGCCTAGGATCTGGGACCTTGCCCAGTATATTCATCAGCTACACTGGCAAAGTGAACAATAAGACCAGGAAGCCCTGCACAACTCCTAACCTTTCAGTATAGTACATGGACCATGCATGTTATGAGACATAGTCAAGCATGGCCTGTACAAAGAAATGAACCACCCTCTCCACAAGAAAGGGTTTAAAAAAAAAAAAAAAAAAAAAAAAAAAAAATCGCAAAATTAAAAAATTGTATTCTCAGTTCAATTTGTATAGAATATGCAGCATAGTTTATTTACATTTTGTCTCCTGTGTTTCTGTAGAGTTGACTCATTTGTGAACATGACAGATGTATGTGAGTGCAAGAGTATGCTTGCATGTATACAGTGAGGGCATAGTATATGTATGTGAAAAAAAAAAGATGAGAATATAAGCTAACACTGAAAGAGAGAAGCACATGTGGTAAGTTTTAGTGTTCTACATTGTGTAAGATACAGGGTCTGCCAAACTGCTTTTAAAAGCACAGATGTATATGTACCAGATGTTTGTTTGCCATATATTTTCCTGAAGAAAAATGTTTGAACATAAAAGCACAGATGTTGTCACCTCCAGTAAAGAAAGTGGTACAGTCTCTTTAAAAGCAGCAAGAGCGGCTGTCTAAAGAGTATTTCAGATCTCTGATCTCAACACTTCTTTCAAATTGCAAGTGAATGGAATACAAAAGAATAAAACGGATAGAAGGTGGCATGGTACTGCTCACGTAATTTTTATTTGAGGGAAATAAAATAATATGAAGAAAAGTTCTCCCACAGAATATAATGGGAACTGCTTGGCAAAAAGAAGGCCCATCCAGACTTGCCCTGCTAGATGTCACGGACAGAAGTAAATATATTTGGGGTGAAAGATTCTGAGGAAACCGATAAACCCTGAATAAAGGGCATGGTGAAAAACCCCTTGTGGATTGGCTCTGGGACAGGTATATCTCCTACTCAAACCAAATATATCTTTTCAAGCCAAGGCGAGTATCTTTTTGTCAGCACTCAGCATTTCTCAAAAGACAGACTGTTTTACTTAAAAACAGTTGCTATTTGGGAATACCTGCTGCGTATCTGCCATTAATCACTCAAGGGAGACTGAAACCTGTTGGGGTGATTCGATTTCTAGGCAGATATTGAATAGGACTGAAGATGAGACCAGTTGCAGTGATTTCATTCCTTGCATGATCCTATAACATCAAATAAATAAAACAAAGTAAACGAAACAAAAAGCTATCATAGAAGCCCACTGGGCCAATGTATCAAGGGTCAATAATAGTGCAAAGCAGAGAGAAGCAAACAATTTGAAGTCAAACCAGATGAATTTCTGCCTTGGATGAGTTAAGTCAGAATCTCTGGATTGTCCCCAGAGCTGCTGAAGAAAGTCACCAAATTTTTACGGTTGGATCTCAGGAAACCTCAAACGTAATTAGAAAAATCCCAAACAAAAGCACATTCTGACAAAATCCACCTCAAACGGTTTGAAGCAAATGTTTCAGATGAGCTTAGGTTTTTGTCAAAAAGGGTTAATGAACTGATGAAATTATTCTAGATTTATCAGATTGTTTGCCAAAGTATTTGGAAGAATTTCATACACTCAGGAGTAACACAAAAATATTTCTCCATGGAAAGGGTGGTGGAGGCATGGAATGACCTCCTAGTGAAAGGAGAGGCAGCGGCAGCATAAACCGGGACAGAATTCAGGAAAGGATTGGATAGACAATGATGATCCCTAAGTGGGAAGAAGTGAGGTGCAAGCCAGATATTAACTGGGATCTCTGACACTGGACAAGGAAATAAATTGGGCAGAGCAAATGGGCCTTTCAATCCCTGTCTGTCATTGTAATCTCTTTTTCTAAGTTAAGTCCTAGAACTGAGTTTATTCATTTTCTTTGACTCCAGACCTCTGTATCAGATTTCCACCATTTTAAATACGCACAGCCCAATATTAAAAAAAAAAAAAAAGGATTCTGATGATTATCACCTTCATGATTCCTTGATAACATTCCACCAGCAGTAGCCAGGTAGAACATTTCCTGGAAAAACTTGTAGTGTTGCATGTGCTCACAATTTATAAATTCTAGAATAAGCCTGGAAAACCAATTGATAAAATAAAACTTGTGTGATATTCTCCACAAAATGAGGTCGGATTTATTATCCACTGCATTTCTCTTGAACTTTGGTTGATAAAAGCCAACTTACTGAAGTTCTCTCTGATCTGCATAGCATGTCTTCTTGTTCTAGAACTTCCTTTCCTCTAAAAAATACGAGCTTCTAGAGCATTTACACTTTTGAGGTATTTAAATGTATCTGTTATATCAGCCCCTTTTCCTCTTCTCTAAGATGTACATTTTTATTTCCTTAAGTCTTACTTCGCAGGGTTTACACAACAGATCATGCACCACTTTTATGGTCCTCCTCTGGCTTGCCTCTATCTTATTTCCTTTTCGGAGGTATAATCTCAACAGTTGGAAAGAATGAGAGCAATTTTCAAAGTTATTTCCTTACTCAAACACTGATTTACCTAGATAAATTTACCTAGGTAAAACTGCCGCCCTCAAAGAGGCTAAAATATACACATGGGGCTCATAATGCACATACTTTTAGCTGCACTAGAAAAGGCCATTCCTTGGTTATGCTAAGGTCAAGGGAATAAAAACAGCACACAATCATTTTAAAAAAAATATGTATGCTGTTTTACCCTTCCCATCTGCAAAATCAATGGTGAAGCCTCATCTGGAGTAATGTGTCCAGTTCTGAATCAATACTATAAGTTCTTGACCAAAGCGGATAGCAAGCTAGTTTATCTTCCCTGCTGTGGCTAGAAGCATACATTTTGCACCAGCAGCAGCAGAGCAGTCAGTGATATCACAAAGCCCCCACAAACGGAAAGGTCTCCTGATGGCAAATGCTGCAACAAAACGGATGCTCCCCAGAGCACCAAAGAGCGCTGCTTGACAGAAGTTATTGGGCCTAGAACTTATTGTTCAGGCAGGAGGCATTTTCGCTTTGCTAGAGAATAAGCCACCCTGAAATTTAAGCCTCTTCAGTGCCAGAACTAGGTAGAATCTTGTTCTTCACTGAATATTTCACACATAGAAAAACTTTACATTAATTAATGGATGGACCAATTCAAGATCTGTATATGCTTAAACAACTCCTGTCACACCAAAGTTTTCTCTTTGGATTTAGTTGGTACATAGTGCTAAAGAATAGTAGGGAAGCACATAGATTGAAGTCACAAGCTCATATAAAGTACCTTCCTCATGTCCAGTTAAGAAGTTCATCATTTTTACTAACATATCCATCCACTTAACACAAAAAAAAACCTTGGTTCACGGCAGAACTTACATCCCTTAAACAACAACTAAGAACCAAAGAAAAGAAATGGCGCAAGAACCCTTCCTTTCTAGCAGACTACAAACACACTCTCCACTCCTACAGAACCTCAATCCTGCAAACCAAAAAAAGATTACTACTCTCAAAAAATCCACCACTACCAATATGATGCCAAAGCCCTCTTCACCTACGTCTCACTCCTCACAAAGTCAACCCCACCTCCATTCACAGACAATGATGCAAAAAACAAATGCAATGAATTAGCAAACTTTTTTCCACACCAAAATCAGTAACCTCATCGCAAAGTTCCCCCCCTCCTACCCCCCTCCCTATACCAGACACAAAAAATCTTGCATCGCCCTAGACTCCTTCGACGCTACCTCCATAAGAAGAACATAAGAACATAAGAAAATGCCATACTGGGTCAGACCAAGGGTCCATCAAGCCCAGCATCCTGTTTCCAACAGTGGCCAATCCAGGCCATAAGAACCTGGCAAGTACCCAAACACTAAGTCTATTCCATGTGACCATTGCTAATGGCAGTGGCTATTCTCTAAGGGGCGGATTTTCAGAGCCCTGCGCGCCGGTGAGCCTATTTTACATAGGCCTACCGGCGCGCGCAGAGCCCCGGGACTTGCGTAAGTCCCGGGGTTTTCGGAGGGGGCGTGTCGGGGGCGGGACCGAGCGCTGCGGCGTTTTCGGGGCGTGTCGGCAGCGTTTTGGGGGCGGGTACGGGGGCGTGGCTACGGCCCGGGGCGGTCCGGGGGCGTGGCCGCGCCCTCCGTACCTGCCCCCAGGTCGCGTCCCGGCACGCAAGAGGCCCACTGGCGCGCAGGGATTTACGCCTCCCTCTGGGAGGCGTAAATCCCCCGACAAAGGTAAGGGGGGGCTTAGACAGGGCCGGGTGGGTGGGTTAGGTAGGGGAAGGGAGGGGAAGGTGAGGGGAGGGCAAAAGGAAGTTCCCTCCGAGGCCGCTCCAATTTCGGAGCGGCCTTGGAGGGAACGGGGGTAGGCTGCGCGGCTCGGCGCGCGCCAGCTATACAAAATCAATAGCCTTGCGCGCGCCGATCCAGGTTTTTAGCAGATACGCGCGGCTCCGCGCGTATCTACTAAAATCCAGCTTACTTTTGCTTGCACCTGATGCGCCAGCAAAAGTAGGCCAATTCGCGCTATTTGAAAATCTACCCCTAAGTGAACTTAATACCAGGTAATGGACTTCTCCTCCAAGAACTTATCCAATCCTTTTTTAAACACAGCTATACTAACTGCACTAACCACATTCTCTGGCAACAAATTCCAGAGTTTAATTGTGCGTTGAGTAAAAAAGAACTTTCTCCGATTAGTTTTAAATGTGCCCCATGCTAACTTCATGGAGTGCCCCCTAGTCTTTCTACTATCCGAAAGAGTAAATAACCGATTCACATCTACCCATTCTAGACCTCTCATGATTTTAAACACCTCTATCGTATCCCCCCTCAGCCGTCTCTTCTCCAAGCTGAAAAGTCCTAACCTCTTTAGTCTTTCCTAATAGGAGATAGCAACACTACTAAAGAAAATGAAACCCTCTACTCACCCAGAGGACTTTATCCCTACGAATGCTCTCCTTACCATTCCCGACACAATAGCCAAACCTTTATCTGAAATTATTAACTGTTCACTCACCAAAGGACAGGTCCCCTCTGCTCTGAAACAAGCCATCCTCAAACCTATCTTAAAGAAACCGAACCTAGGCACTTCAGACCCGGCTAACTTTAGACCAATATCTAACCTCCCATTCCTGGCTAAACTTTTGGAGAGAGTAGTCAATTTACAGCTTATAGGTCACCTTGAAAAACATAACCTCCTTTACCTGTCTCAATTTGGCTTCAGGAAATTCTTCAATACAGAAACCCTCTTATTATCCCTAACTGATACCATCCTTAAAGGTATGGACAAGAGCCAATCATTTATCCTAGCCATGCTAGACATTTCCTCAGCATTTGACACTGTCAGCCATAACATCCTTATTGATCGCCTTACCGACATAGGTATCTCAGGAATAGCCCTGAGTTGATTTGCATCTTTCCTAATCAATCGTCATTACAAAGTCAAAATTGGTAACCATGAATCGAACCCCATTAATCTAACACATGGCGTACCTCAAGGATCCTCCCTCTCCCCTACTCTTTTCAATATTTACCTTCTGCCCTTATGCCAACTTCTTGCCGACCTTGGTCTTACTCATTTTATCTATGTTGATGATGTACAGATACTCTTCCCTGTCTCAGATTCAGTGTCCAATGCTCTTAAAACCTGGAACAACTGCCTTTCCTCAATCAACTCCCTCCTCACCAACCTCAAGCTGGCCTTAAATACATCAAAAACAGAGCTCCTTTTCATCTCCCCAGCTCGCCTTAACCCTCCACCCTCGGTGCACCACTTCTCTTTCTCCCAAGATGTCAGAGATTTAGGCATCACTCTCGATAAACATCTCCGTTTTCAAAAACACATCAACAACATGACCAAAGACTGTTTTTACAGATTGCAGGTACTAAAGAAACTAAGACCTTTACTACACCATAATGACTTCCGAACAGTCCTCCAAGCCACCCTTTTCATGAAGATCGACTACTGCAACTCTCTTCTCTTAGGCCTCCCAGCAACCTCAATCAAACCACTCCAAATGCTGCAAAATGCGGCAGTGAGAATTCTAACTAACTCACGCAGATCAGACCACATCACGCCAATCCTCAAAACCTCCATTGGCTCCCAATCCCATCCAGAATCCTCCATAAGAGCCTTACAATTATCCACAAAACCCTGCACAACCAATACATTCACTAGCTTAATGACTCTCTCCAATACCACACCTCCAATAGACCCTCCAGATCCGCTTACAAAGGATCCTTAGCCACTCCCTCTCACAATCTCTCCCAACTCATATCCACCAAAAAACGTGCACTATCCTTAGCAGGACCAACATTATGGAAATCTATGCCATCTGAACTCCACCAGGAACACTGCACTGCCACCTTCAAAAAAAAATTAAAGACTTGGCTATTTGAACAAGCCTACACTTGAATTATCTCCCTCTGCCAGGTCACATTCCCCTTCTAATCTCCTCCTCCCCCCAAAATCTACAAGCAATTGTAATATAGTTATTGTTTCTCTCTCTTGAAAAATCCTCTCCTAGGTCACTTGACCCTTTATTTTCTCCTATTCTCCCAAGTTCATCTATATCTGTTACATGTAACTTTATCTTTCCCTCTCAGTTCAAATATTACTCCCTTGTTACCTGTAAACCGATGTGATATGTCTATGAACGTCGGTATATAAACGTTTTAAGTAAATAAATAAAAATTTTGAACAACAAAATAAAAGCATTACATAAACATTATAGCACACAAACATTGCTGCATCTCTCACAAGGCCCCATTCCCTTTTATTAGACACACACAGGCCGATGCAATATTGGCCACATTAAAAGGGAACTCATGATTCAGCGCCCATTCTCTTATCACATGCCGATCCATCTCTCCTGGGCGTCCAACTTAATATTTAAATGAGCCGCCACGGTAAAAAGTAGGCACTAGGGAAAACTGTACATTCCTAGCACCTCCTTGGCATCAGGCTCCAAGGGGAGGTGACTGTCAGTGGGTAGGAAAACGGACGCTCAATTTTATGAACATCCATTTTCCTAACCTGATCGCTGGCAATATTTTTTATTTTTATTTTTTTTGCCGGTTCTCCTTTTTTTAGTACTTCTGGTTTAATATCGCCATGATATTAAGTTGGAGGAAGTACAGAAAAGCCATATTTTCTACTTTCTGTTTACTTTTGGGGCTCCTCAAGAATTAACGCCTGCTTTGGCGCAGGCGTTAATTTTTGAGAGTAAAAATGTGCATGTCGGGCACACATCATTTTTTTTGCATCGGCGGTAACAGTTAATAGCTTCATCAATATGAATTTACATGTTGAGCATTATTACCTATGCGCTGGTTGGACGAGCGTTTTGGATGTGCTAATCCCCTTATTGCATGAGGGTCCAAAACGCGCTTCCAAACACGTGTAAAGCCATTCGCTCAACCGAGTGCACTATATTGCATTGGCCAGACAGTAAAGGTTTATTTATAGGAAAAGACCAAAAATCAGTCAAGTTCATTGGAAAACATTCTATAATGAATGTTCAAAGTACTGTGCTATAAATTCACAAAATTATTTCAGAATTAAGCTAAGTATGTTATTATATTGTTGACATATCATTTTCCATGTGTTACATCATGTTTTGAGCACATTTTAATGGGGGAGTGTACAAAAATAAATAAATAAAAGAATAAAACAGAACCGAATAAGTGAAATAAAAAAAATGTGCGACCACACCTAAATACAACCTTCAATCTCATTTCCTCAACTTTACCCTTCAGAACTTCTTCTCTTTGCTATCTTACGTCTCCACGAAATCTTTGCTCCGCACATTAACCACTCATGCCATCCGCAGCATAGCACACGGTCGAGGCTACTTGTAATGAGTTCTTCTGAAAGGCAACATTCATTTTCCACTCTTTCTCCAAGAATTTAGGGCTTCATTCTTTGACAAAAGGTGCACCGTACTGCGTTACTTTATCTGGACTAATTCTCAATGTGTGAAATTGAGTCTATTCTTAGTATGTTACAATTTTCCAGTAATTAGGAAGCAAGCTGCATGTCCCTTGTTGGAGAAATACTAATAAGCTCCTGCAGTTTCTAGTCTAACAAGGAGTCAAAGCTTCTAAAAGCAATCATCTGAGCAAAAAAAAGGATTATGAAAGCTGTATACTCACCATGTCTTTCTTCTTCCGTCCTTCTGAAGAGATCTTTTGTATAGAGAGTTTGACTTTGTTTTCCACACATTACTTACAAATAACAGAAGACCATCCATATTTTACATTTTCCCAAATATTAATACTTTTCAAACACTTTTTTTGTTGACATTTAGAGAACACACTCTCTCTCTCTCTCTCTTTTGTATGCTTACTTGGCTGAGACCACACAACTTACATTGCTCGCTAACCCAACATTTCCTATGCGTATCAAACATTCCTGCACCAGCATCGTTAAAACATGCTCAAAGATGGTTAAAGAAAGAGCAAAGATGAACCGGAAAAATAAAAATGACCAGCTGAAGCATACTCACATACCTTGAGGACTTCCATGGGTACCTGGGTGGCGGGGGGCAGGCTGGCAGGGACACTGACGTTAATGGCTGGTGTCTGACTGACCGGGACTCTCTGTTGCATGAACTGAGCTGCCTGCTGCTTCTGCTGCTGCTCCCGACGCTCTTGCTCCTGCAGCTGCTCACGCATGAGCTGCTGGCGTAGCAAAATCCGTGATGTCATACTGGAGGAGCTCAGCGGAGGCTTGGAGGCGCCCGGATGCTCCGCCGAGCTGCTGGAGGAAGGCAGAAAATAAAAAAGTTATCCCAACTGCCTCAAGAGAAAGAATGAAACATGCACTCAAGCCTGCAGTTGCAGAAGCACTCAGAGTTCCTTTAAATTGTGAAAAGCAGCTCCACACATACACGGCAGAGGCAAGAGCACCACCGTTCTCAGCATAAAGAGGTGCTCCAGGGCTTGTCTGCATTTAGAAGTAATTAACAGTCAAGTTAAATTCTGCTAACCCGATAACATTTTTAATATACAATCAACAAGCTAAATTTTTGCATATGACTGCAGATTGCTATATTACTCAAAGGTTTTAGCCTATCTTTCTGGAACATTTCTGTAATCCTTGATTCAATGTCAAAATAATTTGATTTGCTTCAATTTCCATCAGGAGCTCAAAGTGCTGAACAACAATATAAAAAAATCAGCAATATTCAGACTAAAATGAATCAAAAACAGTAAAAATTACCTATAAAACGGGCCGATACAGAAAAACCCATGGGAGAGCGGGCAAGTGCCCGCTCTTCTGGCGTGCGCCCAGGCCATTCTCCAGGGCGCGCGATTCAGAAAAACAAAAAATGCAAAATGAGGGCCCGCGGTAAAAGGAGGCGCTAGGGACACTAGCGCGTCCCTAGTGCCTCCTTTTTGACAGAAGCGGCGGCTGTCAGCGAGTTTGACAGCCAACGCTCAATTTTACCGGCATCGGTTCTCGAACCTGCTGACAGCCACGGGTTCGGAAAACGGACGCCGACATAATTAAGCGTCCATCTTCCAACCCACGGGTCGATTTTTAATTTTTTGGGCCTCTAACTTAATATCGCTATGATATAAAGGCGGAGGGTGTTCAGGAAAGCATTTTTTTTTCTGCTTTTCTGTACACTTTCCCGGTGCCGGCTGAAATTAACGGCAGCCTTTGGCAGGCGTTAATTTCTGACAGTAAAATGTGTGGCTTGGCTGCACATTTCACTTTCTGAATCGCGCGGGAATAACTAATAAGGCCATCAAAATGCATTTGCATGTTGCGGGCACTATTAGTTTCGGGGGGGTTGGCTGCGCTTTTTCGACGTGCTATTACCCCTTAATGTATAAGGGGTAAAAATAGCACGTCCAAAACGTGCAGCCAAACGCGGGCTAACAGTGCGCTCCACCGGAGCACACTTTACTGTATTGGCCCGAAGGTAAGTGAAATATAGGTAAGTAGGGACTTCTGTTTTCAGTTTTTACTTTATTTTTCCTGGGAATTTCAATGTTATAACAAAAACAAAAAGCAGTGGAAAAATGACTTTCTTCTTAAGACCACTTTCTTCATTACAGCGTTTACTGTTTTTGTGACTGAAATCAGGTTAACAGAAGCTTCAGACTATATTACCAAACTATGTAATGCAATGTTATATCTTTACTACATAATATTGTTACAAACATACTGCTTACATGTTCGTACAAGCCTTCAACAAAAAGAAGGCTGTTAATAAGGAGTAGAGTCAGGAGTAATCTAAGGAAATATTTCTTTACCGAAAGAGTGGTGGAGACGAGGTCAATATCTGAATTCAAGGAAGCATGGGACGAGGATCTCTGAGGGAGTGATATAGATTGAAGAGCTGAGCAGTTGGTGTGGATTAGAGATGTGCTTAATTAAAGATATCAGGTCGGACTTCAGATCGGGTGCTCTGCGAAAAATTTCGTTTTTGCACGGTTCGTTTTTTGTTTTTTTGGCAATTTTTGACGAAGTGCATTAGTGCGCACTAACAACCAGTTAGTGCGCACTATCTCAGCATTAGTGCGCAGTTACCCGAACAAGATAGTGTGCACTAGCTAGATATTAATGCGCATTAAGGCTACCTGGCGCGCACAAATGTAGAACCGATTTTATAACATGCATGCGCTGCCGCACGCATATTATAAAATCCGGGGTTGGTGCGCGCAAGGGGGTGCACACTTGTGCACGCTGAGTCCTAGGGGAGGCCCGCTGGCTTTTCCCATTCCCTCCGAGGCCGCTCTGAAATCGGAGCGGCCTCGGAGGGAACTTTTCTTCCACTCCCCCCACCTTCCCCTCCCTTCTCCTATCTAACCCACCCCCCAGCCTTACCTAAATCCCTCCCCCCACCTTGTTAAACTTTTTACGCCTGCCTCTATCAGGCATATCTTGCGTGCGCCGGCCAGCTGCAGGCGCGCCATACCCCTGCACAGCCGCTGTGCCGGAGGCCTCGGTCCTGCCCCCGGATCGGTGCCATGCCCATGACCCCGCCCCCCTTTTCAAATCCCTGGGACATACGCGCGTCCCGGGGCTTGCGCATGCCGCCGAGCCTATGCAAAATAGGCTCAGCACGCGCAGGGGCAGGTTTTCGAGGTTACGTGTGGAACCCTTTGAAAATCTACCTCTAAGTATGTATTAGTGCGCTGTAACTGTTAGTGCGCACTAAAAAATGCAACTTAAAAATTAAAAAGTATCAATTCAGAGGAGTTCGTTAGCTAGAAAATCAGTGCGCACTAATTGGTATTACTGCGCACTAAGATATGTAGTGTGCAGTAACGCTATTAGTGCGCACTAACACGAAATACGAATTTTGCCGAAATTTCGGCAAAAATTGCTTCGTATTTCGGCGCTTCCGAACCATGACAAATTAGACAATATCATTGACATTGTCTAATTTGTGAAAAACGAATGCACATCCCTAGTGTGGATGGGCAGAAAAGATAGGTAGTATGCTCTTTATCTGCTGTCACATTTCTCTGTTTCTATACATGTGTAACAAATTCCGTAAGTAGTTTTCTTCTCACTTGCATGGTATCTCCGGCTTCAGCTGAGGGTCTGACCCTGCCCCTTGTGTGATGTCAGTGTAATATCTGAGCATTAAGGAGAATTGCCACTCCCCATCGGGAGGGATACTGTGAGTGTAAAAAGCCCCTGCACCCATGTGATGCAGGAAGGAGTCAGAGGAAAAGGACCCCAAGATCTGGAGTTTCAGTGTGTTTGGGTGCTATCTCTTCAAAGAGAGGTGCCAGTGCCTATCCCTCCATAGGGAAGGTTCAGAAGAGGAGAAATGATCCTGTTCAAAGGAGATGGCTGGGTCCTAGAAAGGTTGGCCAGACCTTACTGAGAGGGAGGACTACTGGAGGGGGAGTCCAGATAGTATAGAAGGAAGAAATCTTCCTGAAGGGATTATGAATCTGAGGAGACCCAAGGATGAGGGAGATCTTTCAGAGGACTGAATGAGTGTACCAAAAAGATGTCAGAGGAGAGGCATCCTGCCTGAGAAAGTCCTCAGGATCGAAGACTGATGCAGCCAAATTAGTCAGAGACTCCTGAGAAAGAGAAACACTTAAGAAGATTCCATCACGCAAAAAGTACTGAGGGTCTAGGGTGGATGGGTACCTTCCCCTAAGAGCTTACCTTTCTGGTTCCGGCAAAGTGAATACAGTATCCAGTTATATTATCATTTCCGAACACATCAAAAATTTAATTGATGATAACAAACATTATAATTTCCTTTTTTTTGGGGGGGGGGAGCAGGCAGTGAAGGGGTCAAATGCGTAGAAGAACTCCTTGGAAAAGTAGAGTTCTAGATGTTTTGTACTTCAAATAGGGAAATCCAAGACTGAAGGCAGTGGCCCAATAGCAATAAGACGGTAGAACTTTTTTTTATTTACCTTTATAATAGATTTCTAAACACGCATACATGGCAACCAAACAACACGAAAGAGGAGCAACACCAAAACGGCTTTCTTCCTCCCATACGGTTGTCTTTCTATGTATGTTCCTTTAGCTTGCGAGATAAAGAACATCCTTTGATCCTGCTCTTTTCCCCTCATTACACCGATGTCCATCCTGCAGCAGTACCTATGGCCCAGCAAACGAGTGCTATCCTTAATGCCCAGGGATCCAGTCTACTTCACGTAAGCAGTTGTGTAAGTGCTAAATATACCATAAAGGATTTACAGGCAGGGGGGGGGTGAGTATTAAATCCTCATCTGCGTATGTTTAGGGTCTTTTAATTTTAGAAACTGCAACAAAGCACTTTCACTGCCGCAGTGCCAGACTTCTCACTAAAAAAAAAAATTCCATTTGTTGAGATCTCCCAAACCATCTCACCTCCACCAGCACATCTCTTATTATTAGCCTTCAATTTGTAACCAAACAGCTTACAAACCGGGATCAACTTTATTCCGTTGAGCTACATAAATTTCCACTGCGATCATCAGCAATAATTAGTTTCTTCTACTTCCAATACTTGGTTACCTTTTCTTGCTCAAAACGGGCATCACGTGGAAACAGAAATAATGCTGGCTTCCTTTTATTATTTCTTAAATTGTCATTTTAGGAAAGATCAGTACATATTTTCTGAGCACACAATCTGATTTTCCTTAAAAAAAAAACAAAACGTCTTGCCATTCAAGGCCTGTCAGGTTGAAACATTCCCAGAGAGACTGATCCTTTTGATAAAAGAAAAGGAAAAAAAAAAAAAAGACCCTGAACTTTGTTCTAGGGCTGATGCAGCTGTGGAATAATCGTGCTAATTAGCTGCTCAAGACAAGTCACAGACTGCTATACCGCTGAAACAATACAACCCCTTTCAATTAAGGGTATTCTCAGTTCTCAAACCGAAAATACCGTAACTCGGCAAAATACAGTGCCATGCATAAGAACTTTTTCAAGGCATTATGCTGCAAGACAAGACACAGTTAAACATTTTTATTTAGAGATTTAAAAGTCTTTCACAGCCATGGCAGGTGAAACTTGCCCCCCCCCCAACCTGTTCACTGTCTCAACCCGAGTCTCACTCGAGTCTCCCCCTTTTTGAACTGTACCTGTGAAAGAAAGTTCTGCATCAGGCTGCTGCTCGAGAAGCATGGGTCAAGTGCCTACAAACAATTCAATCACTGGTTATGAACAAATGTGCCATCTAACTTCCCAAATACCCACGGGATGGCCACGCCCTCATTGGCTGCAAGCATCATGACAAACACTCAATAAGCATCAGGCCGCTGCAGGGTTGGCTGTAGAAGCTAACCCCTTCCACAAATGTCACCGTCTAGGATGCAGGGCTGTCAAAGCCTTGCCCCTCACGTTATCTTGCAATTTGATCGTCGCTTAGTGGGTAAACGCTGTCTGCAGTGCGACGACACTCTGGTCCATAAAAGAGCAGGAGACACTTATGAATATGCAACATAATTCTTTTGGGTGGCGAGTAGGCCGGGGCCCCAACCGTCAAAGGCAAATACTTGACAAGCAACTTGTCTCAGCTCTCCTACACCCACGCAACATAGGGACAGGAAGACCAGTTACCAGGTATTCCCTGCCCAACCAGCTTGCAGCCAGAATGCTCGCTGTGAGACTTTGGACATGATCAACTCTGCCACAGTCCATGGCAGCGAAGCCTCGCTTGCCGAGGGCTCCCCATCAACCTTGCTGTGACCATATCCCAAAATCAGCAATGCGGTGATAATGCTGTCAACACATCCACTTGCCATGAGACCCACTTTTCTAGAATACCTTACCAAAAGAATTGAGGAACCTTCATGAAAGAAATTTCTTTTAAAAAATCCCGAAAAACATATCTGTTCAAAAAAGCATTCTCGAATCAGGCTAGCAACATATAGTCTCCCTTAGTGTCATCCAGTGTATGAAACTCTTTGTCAGCAAAGCGATACTAATTTGTATTGTATCCTAACATGTTTTAAGTTTTATTGTAACATTACGTTTTAACAATTGTGTGTGTTTTATTGTAACCCCAACCTGAACGTAGGAAGAACAGGTAACAAATGTTTTTAAATAAATAAATAAAAAGACATACTGCATATAAGTGCATACAAATCAAATACTGAATTTGCTGAAAGCATATTGGGTTAAGCTGAAAAAACATGAGGGGGGCCCGAACCTCCGACTCAGTAAGGACCATCATGTGTTGCCTGAACAAAATATAACCCCGATCATAACCAAAGCCCATACAGGCCAAAGGCTGACCCCATCCTTTTCCGAGACGTCCAGGAGGACACCTCTCTGATGTGTCCCATGAGGTCATCCTTTAAGTGGTGGGGAAGCCAATGAGCTGAGTGACTGCATTCTGCATGTGCTAATGCCATGTCCAAGACTTATGACACAAGTACTTGGGCGAAACCAAAGTAGTGGAGCAGAAAGCTGCTGTAAGCATATCTAGCATTATACTTCCAGAAATGATACAAATTCAAAGAAAATTACACATCAGCAATCGCACAGCTGGCTGGAAGATCAGAGTCAGGGGAGAAAATCTGCCACAGCAAGATGTTGGACCAAGAAAACAATAAATCCAGACAGCTTGGCCTATGTGTACCTCAGACCAAAGGGCACTACGACGGAGTCACAAGCAACCCTTTAGCTATTACAAGAGACGATACTCACTCATCTTAGTGATGCAGAGAGATTGGCTTACATGGTGTAAGCTTCAGAGATAAACACATCTGCATTCACACAAACCAGAGGAGCTGAGAGAATGAGAACAAGCTGCATGAAGACTTTAAGGGAGATACCAGATGTTCCACCCTCTATGAATAATGACCCCAGAGGGACACAGATTTTAAAAGATGGATGCTGGCATGTATGTCTTCAGCAGAGAAAAACAAGATAAGGAATTTTGACCAGCACAACAATGCTACCCAGCTTATCAGATCTGTTTGATTTAAAGAGCTATAAGCTGCTTCCCTCAAATAATGAAGTAAGCTGAGGCAAACAAGTCTACCTGAAACAAGAAAACTTATCCAAGAAGGGGGCTCACAAGTGAACTCCAAAAAACAACTTAATCTACCCAGAGCAGAAGAACAGCCTATCCAAGGACAGTTCATCAGACAGGGGTTGACCCCTCCCCCCTCCGAAGGGAAAGTAGGGTCAGCATTCTGAAATTTATTTATTATTTATTTATTTAGTGCTTTTCTCTACCGACATTCATGATACAGATCATATCATACTGGTTTACATGGAACAAGGGGAATAATGTTAACATAACCAAGAAGATAGTGAAAGTTACAATAAATGAAGCGAATCGCTGACATGACAAAACATTGCTGGTCAAGATATGACCGGACCAGTCCAGAGCCACAGGCAACAGGAGCACTGGCCCCTGATGGAGAAAGGGGGGGGGATGTCAAAGAGTAAAGAAATGACCCCAGTCTGCCCACTGCATGACTATGCATGAGCTGTTTACATATGCATGTCTGTGCTGTAAAAGGGAGATAAATGGGGAAGAAAAACAGGAGAAGACAAGTCAACTTCTGACAGTCAACACCTGCCCCTCCCTGTGTCAAAGAGGTAGAAGATCGTGGGGGGGGGGGGGGGGGAATCGTCGGCTCAGTGTGCTGCGGCAGTCAAAAAGCAAACAGAATGTTGGGAATTATTAGGAGGGAACGGTGAATAAAATGGAAAATGTCATAATGCCTCTGTATCACTCCATGGTGAGACCGCACCTTGAATACGTGTACAATTCTGCTCTCCGCATCTCAAAAAAGATATAATTGCGATGGAGAAGGGCTACCAAAATGATAAGGAGAATGGAACAGCTCCCCTATGAGGAAAAACTAAAGAGGTTAGGACTGTTTAGATTGGAGAAGAGACGACTGAGGGGTGATATGATAGAGATGTTTAAAATCATGAGAGGTCTAGAACGGGTAGATGTGAATCAGTTATTTACTCTTTCGGATAGTAGAAAGACTAGGGGGCACTCCATGAAGTTAGCATGGGGCACATTTAAAAACTAATCGGAGAAAGTTCTTTTTTACTCAACACACAATTAAACTCTGGAATTTGTTGCCAGAGGATGTGGTTAGTGCAGTTAGTATAGCTGTGTTTAAAAAAGGATTGGATACGTTCTTGGAGGAGAAGTCCATTACCTGCTATTAAGTTCACTTAGAGAATAGCCACTGCCATTAGCAATGGTAACATGGACTAGACTTAGTTTTTGGGTACTTGCCAGGTTCTTATGGCCTGGATTGGCCACTGTTGGAAACAGGATGCTGGGCTTGATGGACCCTTGGTCTGACCCAGGATGGCATTTTCTTATGTTCTTTCTTATGTTCTTATGGTATCTGGAACTGCCTGCCATGAAGCCAGAGATGGCCTCAGAGCTGAGAGATGCCTCCTCAGCCCAGCCAGTATAAGGACCAAGGAAGCAAGTTCTTTCCCTGTGACAGTCCCTGAGATCTCTAGCCAGAGGACTGCTCTACAGGTAATCTCCCAAAGTTGGGTGGGGCTAGCCAGCTAATTACCTTTATTAATACTCTACGCAGGGTAATGATGCAGAGCTTTATTTAGTATAAACTGATGCTAAGTAGCAAGGACTTTAGAGACATGTACTGTTTAATTTTCTTTTAAACTAACCTGCAAAGTTTGACAAATAAAAATCTGGTTCTGTGGATAAAACTGAGCTATTTAGATTGTGTAGGTGTGGGGGATAATTGTCTGCAGCACTGCCGGCCCGATAAGTGTTGGGGAGGGGGAAGCGAAATGCACAGTATCAGACGGGTTACAGAACCCCCTCATACCGCTTACACGATACTAAATCCATATTAGCGAGCAGAGGGATTGCGGTACCGAGTGGAAAAGCCTAATTCGCCTGCAGGAACAAATAATAGAAGGAATGAGGCAACGGACCCCAGCAATGATGCCACAGCATTGAGAGAGGTCACTTGAAACTGTCCCGCAAAGGAAACAACCGACCACTGGCAAATAGCTCATGAAAGATAAAGCAAACCTGGCAAATGATGTAAAGGGTGGATTGTTAAGAGCCACTAATGCCGGAGGCGATCCCAGAATACTCAAAGTTTGAGCCCTGAATACAGGTTGTGGACAGACAGTATGCTGTCTGCAAAACGCCTAGCCAGAGTTTTGCTGACTTAATTTGCAAGCATGCTTGCACAACTCAGAAAGGGACAAGCACAAACGCACAAAAGGTGCAGTGATCTTTTCACTGGCGACAGAATTAAAGTGGCAGACCAACTTGCTCCAGAATTGCAAGCAACTCTAGATTGAGCCCCTGAAGACTGTAATAAATAAGTTACTAACCAAATATGACAATGAATTTCTTGACTTTGTCATGCACAGATACTCTGGCCTATGTATGCTATCCAAGGCCATGTGCAGGTCACAGAAGGTACAGATGCCTGAATGCCATAAAAGACCCATCGAAGAAAAGGAGATGACATACAGTAGAGATGAAAAACACTGACATATCTGCACTATGGGTGGGGCACTTGATGCTGTTCCCACCGTGGTATCTGGTAGTGATTGGCCATTAGCAGAGTGAACAGAAGCAAAACACATCCAGGGAATATTTTTGGAGGGGGGAGAGTCAGGAATGTGCCAAGTTTACATGAGGAAATTCATGTGGGAGAGTGGTCTGCTTTAAAATTGACAACTGAAGTGTGAAAATAAGCAAGGGATTCCCGTGTCCTCCTCCACAATAATGCAAGTAACAACAGGTAAAAGAGAAACAAATGTACGAGAGGATACAGTGAATACCCTATATACAATGGGTAGCAGATTAATAGCAACAGTCCGGTTGTATACATAGAATCAACTGTATGGCTCTAGCAGAAACCTCACATGGACTATTGATGAGGGAAGAGCACAGAGCAAACTGCAGCCTAGCTCCATAACAAGGCATTGCCTGCTAAACCGCAGTGCTCTATGCTGGATCGTACGGTGTAACCGAAAGAGTTGAAAGGAAATGTGAAGGCCTCATGTTGCTCGATTCCAGCCTTCCTGTAACTAGAAAAGAAAACTATCTGCATCAGCTGTGGCTCCTAAAGTGCTGAAAACCTTGCCAGAGTTACCGGACAGATTTTTGACTACCAGGTTAGCACACATGTTCTGAAAGGGTAGCTGACAGTGAGTGAGGAAAGGGAATAGATCAAATGATAGCCGTATACATTGTGAACCTCAAGAGGGGGAACCGGCATGCATGAGAACTAACACTAACTGGAGCAAAGGAGAAGCCAGGGAAAATTAGATACTGATTTGAAAAATTGGGGCTGTAGAATCACCAAAGATCACAACAAAAGGTCACTGCACTATAAAACCTATATGAGAAAGCGGAACAACCCACCAAGATACTGACCAACTCTTCAAACAAAGGAGAGAGCATAAAGGGTTATCTAAATTAATCACCTACCTTATACTACAAAATTCACCCAAGGCCATTTCCATTACATTGACCAGTGTTCCCAACCCTCTCCTGGAAGCACACCTAATTAGTCGTTTTTTAGGATATCCATAATGAGATAGATTTGAATACATTTGAGACCCAAGGTATGCAAATTTCTCTCATGCATGTTCATTGTGAATATCCTGAAAATCTGACTGGTTAATTGTGCATCCAGGAGAGGGTTGGGAAACACTGACTGACTAGCAAACAATAAGCAGAGCAGTTACAATTACATAGAATAGCCATCAGTTAGCAAATCCACTGTTGATTTAATTAGAAAGTGTATAACATTTCTAAGTAGTGGCATAACCTGCCAATTCCCCAGCTGTGCCCCTGATCCTTAAAGAGACTGGCATGCTGAAGGAGATGAACAAGAACATGTTGCAGGATGTCAACCCTCCTGGCACAATCAGAAGAGAGTCACTGACAAAATGTCTAGAATCTGGAAAAGGCAAACAGAGCTGCAGGGAGTACATTGTTGAAAAGCATTGAAAGAGTCTGAGGGGTACCAAAACCCACTGTATGGCCAAGGAGCGGTGGATAACCAGAGCAGTAGGCCATTTAGGAAATTTATCTCCCATCCTGTGCTGTCCCGACCCTGCATGGAGAGATATGGGTCCATGAGTATCCGCTACATAGAATGTCAAGTGCACCAGTAGGCTGAGTCCCCAATTCTTCTGCCCTCCTACCTGTCAATAAGAAAGCAACCACCTAAATACCACCAAACAAATATCATAGAAGTGTGACTGCAGAAAAAGGACCATATGGCCTACCCAGGCTGCTCATCATCCAACAAATTTAGCTTTACAATTCCCATCGCTCTCTGAGAGATCCCCTGTGTTCCCTCCCATGCTTTCTCAATTTTCGATATTGTTTTGTTCCCATCACCTCCACTGGGAGACTGTTCTGACCCTGAAAAGAAATATTTCCTAAGATTACTCCTGAGTTTACCCCCCTTTCAGCCTCATTCTAAAGCCTCCTTGCCTTTGAAAGAGGCTCGCCTCCTATGAATGGAAACCTTTGAGATATTTAAATACAGTATCTCTAATCATATCTCCCCCTATCTTTAAGTCTATCTAGATATGCCTAAGAAGCACTTAGAATCCTAGGAAAACATGGGAGTCAGAAGCATGCCGTGTATCGTCCTACTGTCAGAGCTAAACTTGAAAACATTATGATGCTTAAATACTGTATCCCCCTGTTGATTGCCTGGTCGGTCCTTCTGCTTGTCTGGCCCTCTGTGGTGCAGATGTTCCTCCACTTTCCTTTTTTTTGGATGCCCTGTTAAGATAGCGAAACCTACAACACTTCTAAAGGACATGCAGAAGCAAAGGACAAACAAGCAGGACTTAAGCAAAGTCAAAATCATAAGTCAAAAACTCCCCCCCCCTTTTTTTTTTCCACCTTCTCCCAATATGGCTGGCACCATTGCACCAAGGACTCTCAGGAAGTGGTGGCCACAATCCACACTGCCACAAGATAGCTCCCATCCAAAGCCTCCGACCTAAAGGGGGAGTTCCAGCCAGGAGACCACATCTCCTTTCTGGGGGAGTCAAGCTTGTCCAGACATCGGACTGTGGCTTTTCTGAGCCACAATCCCCGCATGGCAGCTGCAAAGCAGGCCAACCTAATTGTTTTGAAAAGTCCTTTATTCACCTTGTGGTTTCCTCATAGCCACCTACAGGGTTCCTCACTTGGGCAATCCTCCAAACACATCCACAAACAGAGCCCCATACAACAAAGATTTTCCAGCTCAAGCCACCACCAGAAACAGGAAAACTCACCCCTCCCTTACATATCCATTTTTACAGCTAGCCAAATCACCCACATGATTGCCTGCTTGGGAGGCCCAACAAAATCAGTCGGGGGGGTGGTGCAAGTGATAGGCTCAAACTGAGCCTATCACTTGCACCACCACAATTCAGACCAGAGATCCAGTCTGGCTTGCCAACTGCAACAGAAAACAGGGGCCTCACGTATGGGGGCTGACTCACCAAAAGTGCAGCCATGCACCCACTGCTGAAGTCCCCATGGCTTGCTCAGAAGCTGGCATGGCACTCACCCTAAGCAACCAGTGCACTTCATGTCCGTTTTTTTGTTTTTTTTTAAGGAAGTCTTCAGCTTCCTAACACATTTACCTCATAAAATGAGGAAAATAGTTAGAAAAAAACTGAAAGGTGCAGTTGCAAAGGTTAAAAGTGTTCAACAGGCATGGACATTGTTTAAAAATACAATCCTAGAGGCGCAAGTCCATATGTATTTCCACACACTAAGAAAGGTGGAAGGAAGGCAAAACGATTACCGTCATGGTTAAAAGGTGAGGTGAAAGAGGCTATTTTAGCCAAAAAAATTCCTTCAAAAATTGGAAGAAGGATCCATCTGAAGAAAATAGGATAAAACATAAGCATTGTCAAGCTAAGTGTAAAACATTGATAAGACAGGCGAAGAGAGAATTTGAAATGAAGTTGGCCACAGAGGCAAAACTCATAAAAACTTTTTAAATATATCCGAAGCAAGAAACCTGTGAGGGAGTCGGTTGGACCAGTAGATGACCAAGGGGGTTAAAGGGGCTCTTAGGGAAGATAAGGCCATTGCAGAAAAGAATAAATGATTTCTTTGCTTCTGTGTTTACTAATGAGGATGTTGGGGAGATACCAGTTCCGGAGATGGTTTTTCAGGGATGATGAGTCAGACGAACTGAACAAAATCACTGTGAACCTGGAAGATGTAAGTATGCCAGATTGACAAACTAAAGAGTAGCAAATCACCTGGACCAGATGGTATGCATCCTAGGGTACTGAAGGAACTCAAAAATGAAATTTCTGATTAATAGTTAAAATTTGTACCTATCATTAAAATCATCCATTGTACCTGAAAACTGAAGGGTGGCCAATGTAACCCCAATATTTAAAAAAGGCTCCAGGGGTGATCTGGGTAACTATAGACCAGTGAGCCTGTCTTCAGTGCCTGGAAAAATAATGGAAACTATTCTCAAGATCAAAATCATAGCGCATATAGAAAGATATGGTTTAATGGAACACAGTCAACATGGATTTACCCAAGGGAAGTCTTGCCTAACAAATCTGCTTCATTTTTTTGAAGGGGTTAATAAACATGTGGATAAAGGTGAACCAGTAGATGTAGTGTATTTGGATTTTCAGAAGGCGTTTGATAAAGTCCCTCATGAGAGGCTTCTAAGAAAACTAAAAAGTCATGGGATAGGAGGCGATGTCCTTTTGTGGATTACAAACTGGTTAAAAGACAGGAAACAGAGAGTAGAATTAAATGGTCAATTTTCTCAGTGGAAAAGGGTAAACAGTGGAGTGCCTCAGGGATCTGTACTTGGACCAGTGCTTTTCAATATATATATATATATGATCTGGAAAGGAATACGACGAGTGAGGTTATCAAATTTGCGGATGATACAAAATTATTCAGAGTAGTTAAATCACAAGCGGATTGTGATACATTACAGGAGGACCTTGCAAGACTGGAAGATTGGGCATCCAAATGGCAGATGAAATTCAATGTGTACAAGTGCAAGGTGTTGCAAATAGGGAAAAATAACCCTTGCTGTAGTTACACGATGTTAGATTCCATATTAGGAGCTACTGCCCAGGAAAAAGATCTAGGCACCATATGGATAATACTTTTAAATCGTTGGCTCAGTGTGCTGCAGCAGTCAAAAAAGCAAACAGAATGTTAGGAATTATTATGAAGGGAATGGTTAATAAAACAGAAAATGTCATAATGCCTCTATATCGCTCCATGGCGACACCGCACCTTGAATACTGTGTACAATTCTGGTCGCCACATCTCAAAAAAGATATAGTTGCGATGGAGAAGGTACAGAGAAGGGCAACCAAAATGATAAAGGAGATGGAACAGCCTCCCTATGAGGAAAGGCTGAAGAGGTTAGGGCTGTTCAGCTTGGAGAAGAGACGGGCTGAGGGGAGATATGAAAGAGGTCTTTAAGATCATGAGGAGGTCTTGAAAGAGTAGATGTGAATCAGTTATTTCACTTTCGAATAATAGAAGGACTAGGGGGCATTCATGAAGTTAGCAAGTAGCACATTTACAGACTAATCGGAAAAACTTATTTTACTCTCAAACGTACATAAAGCTCCTGGAATTTGTTGCCAGAGGATGTGGTTAGTGCAGTTAGTGTAGCTGGGTTCAAAAAGGTTTAGATAAGTTCTTGGAGGAGAAGTCCATTAACGGCTATTAATCAAGTTTACTTAGGGAATAGCCACTGTTATTAATTGCATCAGTAGCATGGAATCTTCTTAGTGTTTGGGTAATTGCCAGGTTCTTGTGGCCTGGTTTGGCCTCTGTTGGAAACAGGATGCTGGGCTTGATGAACCTTTGGTCTGACCCAGCATGGCAATTTCTTATGTTCTTAGTACCCCCTGCATTCTTCTGCAGCTCTAGGCCTTCACCTCTTGAATTGAGCCACTACAGCAAGCAAAATAAAACAGTTTCTCACCAAATACGATTGCCCTGCTGCACCGCACCACCGAAAAATCTCAACTGCCTATGGCCACATAAGCCATAACAGGGGGTTCTTCCCCTGGCCAGGGGGCTCTACCAGCAGCATGAACTGCATATACGATGTAGCCAAAAAACAACTTGGTCATCCGGAGTGGGGGCCTACTTCATGACGCCTCTGACTGAAGGGGGACAGGGCTCCAATAGGGATTGTCCATTTAATCCACAATGTGCCAGAAAGCGCCAGAGACTGCCCCCTCTAACATCCTCATTTTGGCCTAGGAAATAGCCTCCCACCATTTTTTTTTTTTTTTTTTAGTTGCAGCACTCGACAAGCTGCCTTATGGGTCCTTTCTATATTTATGCTGTGGCACGAGGAATGGCAGCTTCCCATCTCCCCTAGCTAGGCCTCCACTATCAGCACAGGATCATCGCAGCTCCGCCACCGGCGGGAGACAGTGGTGTCAGCCCGGTGACGGGTCTTGCCAGCAGGCACAGCAAAGAGTGGCCCTCAGGACCAAGAACCTCACTAGGAGCAGGTGCCAAACTCCCTCCACTAACTCACCCAAAGTTCACATAAAACTTGACTGCTGCAGGAGCAAGGACAATCACATGACTGGGGCAAGCAAAGAGGAGAGTGCACAAAGGTACAGCTCTTCAGAAATGATATTGCACCTGTATAGGTCCCCTGGTGAGTACTGTGTAAAATTCTGGGGCCTGCACCTTTATAAAGATATAAACCAGTTGGAGTCAGTCTAGAAAGTGGCTACTAAAATAATTAATGGTTTTAATTTTCAATATATGGGGACAGACTTAAGGATCTAAACATGTACACCCTGGAGGAAAAGTGAAATAGGGGAGATATGATAGAGACATTTAAATATCTCAAAGGCTTCCATGCACAGGAGGCTCTAGTACAAGGGGTCACGGGATGAGGGGTGAAAAGGGGGTAGACGGGAGTAATCTTAGGAAATAGTTCTTTACAGAGAGGTTAGTGAATACATGGAACGGCCTCCCAATGAAGGTGTCAGAGCAAAAACAGCATCTGACTTCAAGAAAGCATGAGATAAATGCAGGGGTTCTCCGAGAGAGAGTGATGGGAATTTTAAGGGCTAGATAATTGGACTGATGGGCAGGCTAGATAGGTCATATGATCTTTTTCTGCCATCGTGTTTCTATGTATAATTGAAACACACCATTCATTTCTTCTCATTCTAGATGCTAGATGGAAGATTGATAGAGTCACCTGGCCACCACCCAACCCCCTACAGATGTAGAACACTATTATACAACTTTTTACATTGGGTTATGTTTATTTTACTTCTGTTTGTCCAGGACTGTAAGCAGAGGCTATCCTCTTTGGTACCTTCTAACACTCTTCTGGGGCCTATCAGGTGAATGGATCGCGAACATATGTTCCTTGATAGGGACTCAGGAGGGAGCCAAGAGAAAGGATGGGTTCACTGTATAGGATGGGTCTACTGAATAATCAGTTTATGGCATGGCTTCCCAAACCTGCCCTGGGAACTCTGCAGGTGGGTCAGGTTTTCAGAATATCCACCATGAATATGCATGAGAAATTTGCATGTTATGGAAAACTCAGTATATGCAAATTTATCTCATGCATATTGGTTATGGATATTCTGAAAACCAGACTGGCTGTGGGGTCCCCCAGGACAGGTTTGGGAAGCCCTGGTTTATGATGTTCATATGGTGAAGTCTGGGGAGAAAGGCAGAAGTGAGTAAGGCTTCCTGCTGTGTTCTATCATGCTTAGAGAGAAAAACTACTAACTTGTTATATATTTAGGGATTTTTGGAGTCAAAGCAAATAGAAAATGTGGCATACCGTAGCATCATCCTTTAGAATTAATTTCTTTAGGATCACATATGTTAACCATAATCTTTGTTTAGATACCGTTTCAGATAATGAACAGCTATGAACCTATTAAAGTGATACGCTCTAAATATTAGTCGCCTGTGACATTACCAGTGCTGATTTGCAGCTAACTTGTATATGTTTATGATTCTTCAGATGCAGATGGTGTTAAACAGTATATAGGTCAAGGCGCTCCCAACCAATATCCTTGATTTGAAGATCTGAATAGAAAGCAATGGGTTTCCTGAATTAAAAGGAGAGACAATGTCCTATTGCATTAGATTAAATTGGGTATTGGGACCCAATTATCGAAGAAGGCCGAACTTGGCCAATCACACTGGTGAATACAGGCTTTTCCCAATGAATAAAAGGTTTTATAGAACTGGGAGCATAACTTTTAAAACTATTGGTGGTAAGCAAGTGGAATACTGAGATTTACCCTTGTATTTTATAAACTGTGCAGCAGGAATTGCCAGTTTTATAAGAATCGCACAGCTCTGAAAGTATGCACATATGTTTTAGTACATACAAAGATTTCCAATGTGAGGAAAGCAAGTGCTTTACCTATTTTATAAAACATAAGCACGTATATTTTACATGTGGAAAAAAAACAACATGTATGCCTTAAAACCCTGATTTATATGCTGTCAGGTATATTTTAAAATATGCGTACATGCTTGAATCATCAGTTTGCCAAACACCTCTGCCAGTTTACCCAGTTCGTCTCCAGTTCACCCAACCTTCTCACTATCTCACTTTGAACTTCCCCCTGGTTCATCCAGACCTCCAACCCAAAAATAGCAGACAACAGACAAGTCTGATATCAATTGTTCTGCTTAGCAGGTGTAAAACTGCATCAAGTTGTCAAATGTATTCACATAAATGTTCCTTGTAAACCAATACGATGTGCAAACGGTTATCGGTATATAAAAGCTATTAAATAAATAAAATAAATCTCTTATAAATAGCAACTTCTGCACACACCTCTTAGCCCTGGCCTGGAACTCCCCTGGAATGCCCCTTTTTTGCACCAGTAAATGTCTACATGAAACCAAAATTATGTGCTTATTTATTTTTTATAAAATAGCATTTAAGCTAATACAGGCTACTCAAGCATGTATACGCTACTTTTTAAAGCATAAGCCCTTTGAAAATTTACTCATTAGAATAAAGACTCAAGAAATATTTCTAACCCTTAAAAAGTTGTGCCTAAAAAACTGAATAGCTACTTTACAATGGAGAAAAATGAAGCTTTGTTGAACGTTTTGGAAGTCTGTTCTTAAAGAAAAAAATATTTTTGAAAATCAATTATTTCTACCACTTCTGGAGATTTCTGAAGTAAAAGCTTCTAAACCATTTTTAGCCACATCGCTCATTAATATCTTCAGAAGGCTGGACATTATTACATAGGCCGAAGAATAACCTTCAGGTCAGAGCATGGTCTTCATTTGTATTTTGACTTTTGTTTCCCAAATTCAATTATCCACTGACAGTAATAAAACAAGCAGAAGCACAATCAGTTTCAGTTTGTAATTAAAAATACATATTCTCTATATTAGTGTATCCAACACCATCCAGGCTAATTCTTTTTGGTAATTCAGGGGTTTCATTTTAAACAAACAATTTTGGGCCTCTGGAAGGTAACAGTGTGGTGTATGGGGAGTGTGCGATCAGGGAGAGGGGCCGATATCTGGGAGACATTCAGCCACATATGGAAAATGTGATTATGGAAGAAGGTATTCACAGCATGCCAGAAGAGGAGCCACTATGAGAGGGTTCATGACACATCCTCCGTTCTGCCCGCAGACATGCCATTATAACATCTACTCAACCAGACACTACGCTGCTTTTATTTGCCTCCCACGGCCTTAAGATAAAATATTTGCTCCTGCTCAAGAGTGGCATAAGTCTGGGATGAATTCCTACCGTAGGTGTACAACCACTCATTATTGCCTACAGGAGTGATTCTAACACCTGACATCTTTTTTTGTACATTGGCAGAAGAAAATAGAAACAGCCAGATTTAACAATCTTCTTTTACTCCAACCCAAAACACCTTAAGAAAAATCTTTTAAAATATCTTCCACGATTTTTAAATATCAGCTATATTTCATATGCCAGTGCTCCTTTCAAAAGCCAAGGGCTGCTTTTTCTACAGAGAACCACAGCACTTGCTTTTTAAAGACTATTCAGCCTTCTTTAATGATTATTAACCCTAAATAATATTCTCTCATCCTAGTGTAAACATATGTTTTTCTTCACAACAGAATGTCACACACACATTCATTCTGTTTTACTTCACAAACCTAGGCCTACACGCAATCCACACATATTCTACGTATGCACACTTTCTCACACATACACCTTTTATCTGCCACGTAGCACACACCACCATGCACAATAGATTCACGATTTGCATCTGCAGTGTTACATTAGCAAGCATGAATTACTTACACTTACCATTTATAGTACTAAGTTTATACTACCAAAAAGTCAATCACACAAGCTAATGTATACATCTCATCCCAGTTGCACACTTGACCTCACACTTGTCTTATCAACACCGCATTTATAAAGTTTGATCCCTTCACAAACAACATGTGTCTCTGCCTTTTACTAAGAAGATCCAGTTCCACTCCTTCCTTCCTAACAGAGGGTGCCCTGACAACTCAGGAATGAATAAACAGAGATGAGCAGCCTAGCGTACCAAAGGTAGGATGATAGGGAAAGGGATGCTCATCTGCTTCATATACCACAGCCATTCTTAGCCTTCAACATTCTATGACCAGAACTACAAAAACACAGCA